>NC_081794.1:24114666-24124666 GCF_963082965.1 Carassius carassius
CTAGTTCTCTGCAGTTCTGGGTAGTAACTGATTAGATGTAATCTGGATTATGTAATTAGATTACAAATAATAAACGAAGAATTACTACTTGTAATTGGATAACACTGTGTTTTAAAATTTTCACAATCAGATTAATTCATAAGCAAAGAAGTAAATTACATTCCAAAAAAAGAAAAAAAAGAAAAAAAAGTTGTCTGTCCTTGCAAACTGCAAAAGTAAAATCAACATTCAACAACTACAGAATAAGATAGTAGCTGTTCATCACACTCAAGTCACATAAAGTATAACCCTTGTCTATGACAAAATGTAAAAATCTGTAAAAATGTTACCTGACCAGTAGTAATTATCTGAAATATTTAACTTTTCATACCTTGATTTGGTCACCAGACGAATTTGGAACCGGATGAATGAAAACATCATGGCGAGCAAGAAAAAGAGAGAGAGAGAAAAGAAACATGAGAACATTTTAGTATTCATGTTCTTCCAAAAAGTTTCAATATAACACTTGACATGATTTTCCTGACAACAAAACCCACACATCATTATGTCGCAGAGAAATCGTAATACTTTTGCTTCAGGGCTGCAGTGAAAATATTAACCACATCTGTTTGAGAGGCATCACGCCATTCATTTTGCCTTACGTCAAAGTGAGCGATCTGTGATTAATTTTGCTCTGAAAAAGCCAGCATTTAATTAAATTTTCCCACTGTCAGTCCCTATTCATCTGCATTGTGCAATCTGATCTACGACCCCCTTTGTGCGCCCGGGGTCTGGATGTCTCCCAGCAGTCACCGTTTTACTAATGTGACTGCTTTCGGATGGTGTGATGCACTGCTCAGGCTTTTCCAAATCCATTGAAAATCGCCTTTCCTGATCGTCTCTCTCCTTCATAGATCACGGAGATGTCCTCGAGATAGCACCCCTTGGCTGCCAAGACTCCCGGCTCAAATAACTCTCTTTGATAGCCGTTTCTGCACCGGTTGCATTAACTATCCGACCGCGGTACACAGACACGCGGGTGCACATTCGAAAACTGATACACGGCTAATCTGCGGAGACAAATCGCCAGGGCAAACAGTGTGTTAGCAAAGAAACGAAACATAAAAATAACATTTAACAATGACACCGGATGCTTGTCCACCTCCAGCACAACACCAGACATTTCATTATCCTACAGCAAAGTTTTGCTCAAGGCAAGAGGAATGATAAATGGCCCAGTCGGTCTCGTGATATAGCCTTGAGGTTTTTACACTGTCTGTGAACAGATGTGGACAACGTTTCTGATAATGCAAGCCTGAAGGGACGAGATACAAACAGCTAAAAAAAAAACATATTATGTATAACTCTTAATAATAATGAATAATAATAAAAAAAGACTGGTTTTGTGGTTCAGAGTCGCAAATAAAAATATATTTATTTGTATACACATTTAATATACATTCCACATACAGTGTTTAATCATTTAAAATGTACAAAGCTTCTTTTTGCGTTCAAAGTGTGCTCAAGCTACACATTTTGCAAACTGGAAAGTTATTAATCATCCACTAGGACCTTGTGATGTTCACAAGTGTATGGTGGATTTTTGTGCACCAGAGGGTCAGTGAACAGACTGTGGACTGAACGCTTCATAAAGCACACTGTGTGTTTCACAGCTCAAAGTAATGCTGGGAAGGTCATGGCAAAGTTATTTCAGTCACTTAGTCTGGGTTAATTAAAGCAGCTCTTCTCTCCAAGGGAGAAACTTTTTTTAATTAAGGAATTACAAAACATCAAAGATATCTACAGGAAGTCCAGTGAACTACAAACAATGCAAAGGTGAGTCACAGCTTGATATGAAAATGCAGCAGAGTTATAAAATATGGAGAACGACAAAACAAAAGAAAGGATTACATATTTGCTTACACAGATTAGTGCGGTAGCTAGCTCACACTTTACCAGATTTCTGCTGGCATTAAATAAGGATTAAGCTCTGCTTACTGTATTCGACTGTGCGAAAAAAGAAAGAAAAAAAAAACATCAACACTGTTTTCTAGAACTGAAATAAAAGGAGTCAAAAGAACAGGCTGAAAACGGGAAGCTTTAGTTTTGTTTTCCATCAACTGGAGGAACAGCATGAGGCCAACACAACACAACCACAAATATCCTCATTAAAAAAAAAAAAAAAAATATATATATATATATATATATATATATATATATATAAATGAATCTTTTATAGGTTGCGGTTAATGAGCGTGTAATGTGGCCTGTGATGACCGAAGCTAATGAGGGAAAGGTAACGGTAAATATGATGCCAAGGACAGAGCTATTTAATTGGCTTCATGGCTATAAGTTCTGTCATTTCAGATTGATTTGATGCCTAGTCTATCTTTATAAGCTTAGTAACACACCACTTTTCTTAAATAATACACTACAGTATATGTCCAAAATATGTGGTCGGGATCAGCACACCTATATATATATATATATATATATATATATATATATATATATATATATATATATAATTTTTTTTTGTGGAATTTTATTATTATTTAAGCACAGAATACTCTATAATGACATCTTATGTCATAGCATTAAGATTTATCTTTACAGAAATTAAGAGGACCAGCTGGAAACAAGTTAATTAGAAGGGTGTCTGCATAATGTTGGGCATTTAGTGTGGTTTGAGAGAGAGACGGCATGAGAAATTGGAGAAGAAATAGGAATAAATCAAAACTATCACAACCCTGGTGAAGGATATTCAGCTTTAATCACAAAACCACATTAATCATGTTCCTGTGGGATAAATATCTAGAGAAAGGTTCAAATAATTCATCTCAAATGATTCTCTTGAACTAAGTACGTACCATCTAAGATTTTTTTTCTTTTTTTTTGCACAATTATAAATTACAAAACCAGGCTTGGAGCCTCCCTGAATAGAGCTCTTTTTTCTTTTTTCTTTGTCCATGTATAAATGAGGACTTAATGGATTTTTAGCCTCAGCAAACAGAAATTAAACCATACCTTATGCAGCATGTCTTGGTTAACTGCACAAAGACTCATTCAGTCAAGGGACTAATTGACACTCAGCAATGTGAATCAATGAGCATGCATCTTTATTGGGAAGCGAGGGGTCGTTCATCCATTTCACAGTCAGAATGGGTGGACGGACGTGCCCGGCCTGGATCTATTTGGCTCTTAATCTGACCTTGAGATGTTATGCATGGACAGTGCTTTTCTATTGGCTTTTAATTACCTTTGTGAGAAAGTCTATTTCTATGGGAATTGATTATACATTAAGGTTTCTTTCTTCCAAACCGTAGGGGTAAGAGGTGGAACAACACGCACAGCTTCATTTGGAAGAGATAAAAAGTTATTTCTCTTCAGGTTTCAGTCTTTTTGAAGCAAAGGTTATATTGTTATAGTAAGGTGGGATTCAAAGACATGCAAAATTCAGAATCAATTCAATTAATGAGTGTGAATTTGAACTGAAGGACGTTGAACTGGAATTCACAGAAACTCCAATTACATTACTTTCTTTGAAGTTCAATTCATTTGAATTATGCCTGTTTATATTCAAATATGAATTGTTATTCTGTATCCTGTTTGCCACCTTTCAAGATCAGAAACTGAATTGGAATTTATAAAACTTTCTCAATTCAATTCAAGAGAATTAATAATTTTTAAGCAGATCTCTTTTTTTAAATTCCTGTGTCTTTTTTTTTTAAATTAATTTCTGTGTCAGTTTAATGCATTACTGTTCAAATGTTTATGGTCATTTAAATATTATTTTATTTTATCTTATTTTATTTTTAAACAAAAGAATGCAGTACATTTATTTATCAAGGACACAATAAATTTATCAAATGTGACATTAAATGCTATTTATAATGTAAATGTAAATTTAAAATGTAAGGAATTATTAATTAATGTTACAGAAAACGTCTCTAGGTTACGTATGTAACCCTAGTTCCTCGAGGGAACGAGACGCTGCGTCGAAGCGCTTTGGGGAACGCGTTCAGCGTACGCGACTCTGAATATCGTGTGTAATCAGTCCAATGGAAGGGCGTGACGTCACCGACGTGGTGACGTAAGCGACCAGGAAGCTATAAAAGCACGTGCCACGCAGCTGGCGTCAGCTTCGAGTACCAGCAAGCGCCGGCAGGGGTGCCGGGGGTATCGGGGGGTGTCTTCCCAGAGACTGACCGTCGAGAAGGGTGTGGTAGGCCGCAATGGCCGCCACGTAGACCTTCAGAGTAGAGTGGGTCAACCCTGCAGAGAGCCTAGCCTGTAGAAACTCCAGAACTGTACCAACTGGGCAGTTTGCTGGGTCTAGCTGGCGGTCTCTGCACCATGAAGTGAAAAGCTTCCACTTCAGGGCGTACAGTTTCCTCGTAGAGGGAGCTCTGGATTGGAGTAGGGTCTCCACAACCTCAGTTGAGAGACCAGCTGCTACCAGTTGTGCCCCCTCAGGGGCCACACCCACAGCTTCCACAACTCCGGGCGAGGGTGAATTATCGTGCCCTGCGCCTGTGAGAGTAGGTCTGTCCTGATCGGTATCTCCCACGGAGAGCCGTCGAGGAGCGAGACTAGATCTGAGAACCATACTCGGCCCGGCCAGAACGGGGCTACTAATAACAGACGGACCCCGTCCCGGTGTACTCTCGCCAGAACTCCCGGAAGCAGAGCGATAGGGGGAAAAGCGTACAGACGAAGCCTCGGCCAGGTCTGTACCATAGCGTCCAGTCCCAGAGGAGCTGGATGAACTAGAGAGAACCAGAGGGGACATTGTGACGTCTCCTGAGTCGCAAAAAGGTCTACTTGAGCCCTGCCAAACACTCTCCATATCTGATCTACCACCCGAGGGTGAAGTCTCCATTCCCCGGGCCTCGGCCCCTGCCTCGACAGTATGTCTGCTCCCATATTTAACTTCCCAGGAATATATACTGCTCTTAATGAGAGGAGTTTGTTTTGGGACTACACCAGGATCTGGTGCGCCAGCTTGTACAAAGGGCGCGAACGCAGACCGCCCTGGTGGTTGATGTAAGAGACCACTGATGTGTTGTCGGTGCGCACCAACACATGGTGACCTCTCAGGTCTGGGAGGAAGTGCTTCAGTGCACGATAAACTGCTAGCATTTGAGGGACGCGTCCGTCGCTAGTGTCACACGGCGACAAGGAGCTCCCAGCACCGGGCCCTGATTCAAGAACCAAGGTTTCTTCCACATGTCTAAGGCACGGAGGCAGCGCCGCGTGACCTTGATAGTGCGAAGCGGATTGCCCCTCGGGGAAAATCCCTTGGTCTTGAGCCAGCACTGTAGGGGTCTCATGTACAGCAGGCCAAGAGGTATCACGTTGGACGCAGCTGCCATCAGACCCAACAATCTCTGAAATTGTTTGACAGTGAGTGACTGGCCTTCCCTGACTCTCTTGACTGAGATGAGGATCGACTCGATACGAGCAGGGGACAATCGTGCCTGCATCGCGGTCGAAACCCATACTACGCCTAGATAGGTGGTTCTCTGAGCCGGAGAAAGTACACTCTTCTTGGCGTTCAGTCTCAAACCCAGCTCCCCCATATGTGCGAGAACGACATCTCGATGTCGAACCGCAATCTGCTCTGACTGAGCTAAAATCAACCAATCGTCGATATAATTGAGAATGCGGATGCCCTGCGTGCGCAGGGGGGCCAGAGCCGCATCTACACACTTTGTGAACGTGCGGGGTGAGAGTGCGAGGCCAAAGGGAAGTACTCGATATTGGTAGGCTTCGCCCCGGAAAGCGAACCTCAGAAACTTCCTGTGTTGAGGAAGGATGGAGATATGAAAATATGCGTCTTTGAGATCTATCGTGACAAACCAGTCCTCGGACCTGATCTGAGCTACAACATGCTTGATTGTGAGCATTCTGAACTTCAGTCTCATAACTGAGCGATTTAAGACCCTCAAGTCTATAATCGGACGCAGCCCCCCATCCTTCTTTGGAACTATGAAATACCGGCTGTAAAATCCGGACTCCCTGTCCTGTGGAGGCACCACCTCGATGGCCCCCTTCTCTAATAGGGTTTTCACTTCCTGTTCCATAACCAGACCCTGCCCGGGGCCCACTATCGTGTGAACGACCCCGTTGAATATAGGCGGCACGGAGCCGAACTGAATGCGGTAGCCTTTTTCTACTATATGCAGGACCCAACGAGATACATTTGGCAGTAGTTTCCACGCTGCTAAATAATCTACTAAGGGAATCAGTCTCTCGAGACTGACCTCTGGTGTAAGAGATCCCTGGCAGGGTTGGCAGAACGACCCCTAGAGGGCACTGAGGTGGAACGGGCACCGTGGACTGCGGTGTGTACCGTTCTACCCCAGCGGAGGCTGCCCTCTGAAACCCCGGGCCATTGGCGTCAGGGTTTCTTGGCCGAGGACTTCTTAGCTTCGATAACCGCCCTTAAATCTAAGTTGGGCTTAGAAGACCTCGGCCTAGAGCGTCGCTGAGACTCTCGTTCCCGACGCGGAGGAGCACGAGAGGCGACGCTCTGTTTCTGGGCCTCGCGGTGTGAGGAGCTAGGGTGCGGCTGGGGCATCTCCTTCCCAGATGCCCCGAGGGAGCGACGAGGGAGGAACTTATGGAACGCCGCCGCCTGTTTGCGGGCCTCCTGGAACCTGTCGACGACAGAATTAACTGCGTCGCCGAACAGGCCAGTCGGCTGGATCGGGGTGTCCATGAGGCAGACCCTGTCCCGTTCTTTCATATCGGACAGGGTCAACCATAAGTGCCTCTCCACGGCCACCATAGCTGCCATGGACCGCCCAATCGCTCGGGCGGTCTCCTTGGTGGCGCGGAGGGAGAGATCAGCGGTCCTTCTTAATTCAGAAATATCATGGGACTTGATCTCCTCTCCCTCGTCTAGCTCCTTGAGCAGGTCGGCCTGGTACGCCTGTAACACCGCCATGGTGTGCAGACACGCACCAGCCTGACCTGCAGCCGCATACCCTTTGCCCACCAAAGCCGAAGTTGTTCTTAGTGGCTTTGAGGGCAATGCCGGGGCCTTCAGAGATGATGCCGCGCCAGGGGACAGATAGCTCGCAAGCGTCTGTTCCACCTGGGGCATCGCTCTATAACCGTGCTCTCCCATCCCCACTACATTTCCGTAGTAATCAGACGAGGGGATGTAGAGGCGGGCCGAGAATGGACGTTTCCACGACCTGGCGATCTCATCATGCAGGTCGGGAAAGAATGGAAGGCCCCGGCTGGGAGGTGGCTGACTCGCGCGCAGGAAGCGTTCATCCAGCTTGCTTCTCTGCGGTTCGGTAGACTTTTCGGCGGGCCAATCGATACTTAATTTGGCCACCGCGCGAGTAACCACCTCTAAGAGCTCCTCATACTGTAGCGAGTGGGGTGGCGAATCCCTATCGAGCGACTCCACATCGACCTCCTCGGAGGAAGAGAGGCGGAGCGTCGATCCCTCACCCTGAGTGGAAGGAACCGCTGTGCGTGCTTCCGACTCTAGGGATTGGGTGCCGGATCTGGCAGAAGTGGAAGGAGATAGGGACTGGCCCGTCTCCATTCCCTCTACCAGATCGACTTGCGAACCCCACGAGTGCAGCCGCCGTTCTGCCTCGGCAGAAGCGGGACCAGCACCGCGGGGAACGCTGGCGAAGGCCCCCTCCTCGAAGAAGGGCCCTCCGGGAACGAAGCAGCCGCACCGACATTCGCTCACAGTGCGGGCAGTCGGCCCCCTCGAGAGCCGACTCAGCGTGCTTCGAACCCAGGCAAACCACGCACAGGTTGTGTGTATCCCCACCCGTTATATATCTCGGGCAGGGAGGAACACACAGCCTATAACGCTATTTGGAATCGCCATCTGAATGCTTAACTTTCGCCTTGCTTTTTGGCATGTCTAGGAGCTCTTTTAACTGGACAGACAACAGTAAATAAGACTCACAAGACGGACAAATGACATTCACACACAGAGCGCTTGCTGAAAGACGCGAAGCTGACGCCAGCTGCGTGGCACGTGCTTTTATAGCTTCCTGGTCGCTTACGTCACCACGTCGGTGACGTCACGCCCTTCCATTGGACTGATTACACACGATATTCAGAGTCGCGTACGCTGAACGCGTTCCCCAAAGCGCTTCGACGCAGCTCGAGTTCCTGAAGAGGAACCTCTATTTTAATAGAGGTTCTTTAGAGCTTTCAAATAATCAAAGATTTTTTTTTTTAAAGTATCGTGTTCCACAAAAAAATCTTAAGCAGTATGGCTGTTTTCAGTATCAATGGTAATAGGAAATGTTTATTTATTTGGTTATTTTTTGAGCAACAATTCATCATATTGGAATGATTTCTGAAGTACCATGTGCAGTGTTGGGCAGTAATGCATTACTTAGTAACGCGTTACCGTAATTTGATTACTTTTTTAGTAACGGAGTAATGTAACGTGTTATAATTTACAAAATAGTAATTCGAGTTACAAGCCGAGGTCTCTATATGTTACTGCCGCGTTACATTGCTGACAGAATGCAGTGTTTTATAAGTCAAGTGCCAGTGGATTAGAGACCTTCTCCCGCGAGACCCGACGCAACAGAGTGCAGCGCGTGGGACAAGACTTGATAGGTGAGTGCAGAGACTCGTGTGTGTGCGGTATTCGGGAGGATAAAATGATTTACGGGACTCCAGTAAAATAGAAAATATCTAAGCATAAAATATCTGAAAAAAATAAATTGTTATTCATCTATTGCACAAAAGAAGCATGAACTAATATAAAATATAAACGTTTAGCAGGCAAAAGAGTATGCAGAGTTTCTATTTAGGCTATAACACGTGTTTGCAGCGTTGAGCAATGCCATGCTGAAATTTGCATGCTCACATTTCCTCTCATTACAACACATGAATTGTAGACATTATGAAATATTAATTATGCATATATTTATTTTGTTACAACAGATATTTGTGAGATTACGATGAACTGAGTTGTCTTTTAGAGATTATAAACGCAGCACTCTTTGCTTGCATTCTGCCAAACCATGCACGAAGCAGCCGCTTGCTTTAGTTAAAAAAAAACAGTGTTCTGTGAATGTTGATGCTTTAATAACAAATATTTATCTGGAGCGTGTATGCAAGGATTTCATAAATTTCCTAAAGAAAAAAAGTAATGTAACTAGTAATGTAACTACTTACTAATTACTTTTGAAAATAAAGTAATCAGAATAGTAACGTGATTACTTTTAAAAGGAGTAATCAGTAATCAGTAATTTGATTCCATTTTCAGAGTAACTTGCCCAACACTAATTATGTGATACTGAAGACAGACAATTTTTATATATGTAATACGTAAAATATATTAAAAATACAAAATTGTTATTTTAGATTGTGACCATAAAAACACAAACTTTTGAATATGGTGAATCAAGTTGTAATGCTATGATCTGAGGGATCCCCAAGCTTTTGACTTCACAGTCCTGCTAATGATAAGCAATTATAGAACCTCTTTAGATGCGAATTACTTGAATACCCTTCCTAAGCGGTGAGCCTCCAGGATCAGAGCTGTGATCAACCCCAAGGCACAACTCCAAAACGAAATACTCCTGTGTCTGCCAGGATATGATGCCATAATAGCTGCATACTTGCCAAGGTGCCACTGTTTGCCAATACACATTAACCTGTCTTGCTTACCCACTTTTGGCACCTCAAAACAATATATTTATTTTTTTTTAAACTACCTAGGCATCGGTTTCACCTTTTTTGCAGAGACTTTTATTAGTTTTCGAACATAAATATTCCACTAAATGATACAGAATTAGCCTTGAAACAATCCGAGTCCCCTGAAACTTGAAGAAATTAGGATAAACTTTCACTATGTTCACTCGATAACTCCACATATGTCGATCTGTGCCTCAGGACACAATTACAGCAAACTTCCACTTCCTAAATTGCCGCCTTAAGTTTTTCACTGTAATACTAACAAAAAATATAAACGATGACAAAAATGAGTAGAAACACACACACACACACACACACACAC
>NC_081794.1:24129666-24252344 GCF_963082965.1 Carassius carassius
TTCATCATTTATGTCAATGAAATACCAAAGATATACAGATAGTTTTTCCAACTCATAGAAAAGGGACCTAAACAGTTTGTATGTGATAAATACATAGATTCTTATTACAAACAAACAACAACAAAAACAATAATAATAATAATAATAATAATAAATGAATTTAAAAAAAATGTTAATGTAGTCCAATTTAATGATTTGTAAAAAAAACAAAACAAAATAAAACAGTATATATATATATATATATATATATATATATATATATTTACACACTGTTGTTTAGTATATATTTATGATCAATAACTGGTTGTTGGTGCTTTCTTGCTAAAAATGAATGAATGAATGAATGAATGAATGAATGAATGAATGAATGAATGAATGAATGCATGCATGAATGAATGCATGAATGAATGAATAAATAAGAATAAGAAAAAAAATGAAATCAATATCAAGTGGATTCAGATCCAGAATACTTCCGTTTGTATATTCACATCCCCAGTGTAGCCTACTGTCTGTTGCCTGAACACACACACACACACACATTCACATCACCTAATGTCCTTCTCCTCTCATCTCAATCCTATTGCTGTAATCCCACTGTGATAATGCTATTGTTTTTGTGTCTTCACTCTCCAGTCCTTCTGTTTCGATGGGGATCAGTGACATCATACCGTTGGGTTTATAAATACAGTTTATTTGTCCTTTTTGTAAATAAGCTCTCACTGGATTAACATACACATTGCCAGTGTTATCCTTTATTGAACTGGGAAACAAGAAATGCAGACTCTGCTGATTAGAACACACAACACAGTGCGCCCATGCAGACTGCAGATTAATTAACGGACAAACAGGCTTCATTGATTTCTCAGTGACATTGCAGTGGGGCAGAGAGAGCGAGGGTTATCACCTCCTCTCCATCATACAGACCTGAATCTCTGCCAAACCATCAACATTTTTTCCAAATCGCTTCCATGTGGTTGTTATTTTACACTACTCAAGACTGTTTTACATGCAAACCTGCCAAAATACCCAAATTTACTTAAGTTGACCGTACAATCATTTTTTTTGTTTTTGTTTTTCCAGTTCAGCTCAAGCACAACAGTGATCAACATCTGCAACACTTGATTGAGATAAACTGATTGTTGCATTTCATTAGTTAAAGTGAATATTGCTTGCTACTCATTTTACTTTCGTAATCAGTGGCGTCCAGAAGACTGGGACAACTAATGCTTCTATTTTGCATCATTTTTATACTATTTTAATACAAACAAAGTTATATTATCCATGATTATATTATAATGAACGTCTATTTTTTTTCTGCTCTAAATAGATAATAAAATAAAATGTTTTTGTGAATTTACTTTTTTTTTTTTTTTTTTTTTTTTTTTTTACTAATTCTGCTTTTCTACCACAGAGTAAAACAAACTAAAACATATTGTGACTTACTTTATTTATTTATTTTTTTAAATAGGTTGCACCAAAGGTTCGTGCGCAAAAAAAAAACCCTCAAAAAAAGTAGTCAAGACTCAATAAAGCTAGAGCAAACATTTGGTCTAACATGGCGAACTCCCAGGAGGAGTGTGCAGTGGGCTCTGGCCAGAGTTTGACGCCTGCTCCTGGCCCCGGAAACCCTTTATCACTGCATTACAGGAACAGAACGCAGCCCCGGTCTCAATAGGAACCAGATGCCCAAATAATACCATTTCCTGATTAAATGGTTTCAAGATGGCCCGATGCTACCGTCTTGTTGTTTAATGTGGGGGCTGGGGTCTTACTGGATTATAAAGGAAGTGGCCGTTAAACAACTGAATGTGGTGTAGTTGTAGTAGATAAAAGCATGTTCAGGGCATCATGGGATATCTACTGGGTGTTTGACAAACAGATTCTAAAGTTAAGGCTGATAGCCACACAGGCATGAGCTTCTGTTATTCAAATATGTAAAAGAGTTAGCCAGGCCAGAAAAGAGAGATAGAAATAAAAAAGTCTTGGACCCAGAATGATAAATTAATAAATCCTTTCTCTTTATCTTTGTCTTTCTGTCGCTATATTTCATTGTCTCTCTGTCTTGGTCTTTTTCTACCTCTCTACATTTCTATTTCTTTTTCCATTAATGCTGTGTAAATGTGATCTAAAACCTTTTTTTTTTTTTTTTGGAGGTTTTATCTCTCACAATGTAACGTTATTTCCATCACAGCTACATAAATTAATTACGAAGTTCTTTCTCTGGATCACCATTTCTCTCTGTTCTTTTCCCTGCTCACTCTTTTTTTCCATTAGTGCAACAAAAGTCTAATTTTAAAAGTTCTAAACTCCCCAATATTGACCCCTCCCCCTCTTCCTTTTCTCATCTTCTCATTTTAAGGCAGTTGACATACAGAGGTATCTCAAAAGCCAAAAGACTGTATTTTATAAGCTATTTTATTGAAATATGTACTTGAAAATATCGAATTGATTAGCAATGACAAGCTATACTTCATCCAGTATCTAATAAATACTAATCATTGAAAGATTTACAGAAAGAATAGTATGTTATTTACATATCAGTCCATTGTGATTGTTTTTTTTTCTTCTTTCCAATAGAGTATATACAGGCAAGTTACATAAATGAATGTCAAGTGATCTGATGAGTAATTCCCTTCCCCAAATTGTTCAAAATCACTGACTCATTCCAAAACAAAACAAATGACTGTGTTTATGAGTGAGTCATTGAGTCATTCGCTTCAATGATTCATTTAAAAATGCTGATTTGTTCAGCAATTGAAAAAGTGACTGCCTTTTCGAGTGAGTCATTTTGTCATCATTTGAGCAAAAACACTGATTCATTCAGGAACTTGAATGAGTTGTAAATCATTCATTCAATGATTCATTTGATTAAACGATTAAAAGTGCTGTTTCATTCAGGTTCATTCAGGTTCACCTTGCACCTTGCTCTGTAACTTGAGGGAATAGTATGTGAGAGAGTTAAAATACACACAGTTGTGAAACAAGGTGCCTTGTGAAAGTTAGGGTTTAAAAAGTAGAGCTTTATTCAACAGAACACCTTTGCTTTTCTTCCTCTGCTCCCTGGTGAATTGTGGGACTTTGAATAAATAACTTGTTTGAGAGCTAAGGGTACGAATGCAAAGACTGACAGAAGACCTCTGGGGGCTTTTCTCTCTGTGAAATTTTGCCTGCATCTCTTTCTCTCTATCGTTCTCCAGTCGCCCTAAATATACTGCCTTTCTCTCTACTTACATCTGCCCTGTAAGTGACGTCAGGAACTCTTAATGCTTGACAGATTTAGAGTGGAAAGTGTCTTAGAGGGTAACGCTGAGGGAAAGATTGTTTTGGGGCATTTTAAGAATGTATATTCAAGGCAAGGTGAACTGCTATTTGCAACTCATTTTGTTATTGCAATGTGACATATTTACAAGTAAAAACAAGAACCCCCCCCACCCAGAAAAAGGTACAACCTTTTATTTTAGCAATAAATTATATACTAGATTTTATTTGAATATTTTTTTTTTTCATAGCAAATATTGTGCTTTTTTTCTATTTCTAAATAGCTTTAATTTATTTTTATTTCAGTTAGTAATTTTAATACTTCAGCTTAACTCAAGTAGTTACCGAAACGACATTTCTTACATGTTTATTTTATGTCATATTATGTTGTGCTGTGTTGAGATGTGTAATTTAATAACATTTTATTTAATTCAGGAATAAAACAAGTGAGTGAGACATTCATTCAACTGGTTAATTTTATTTTAATTAAAAAAAAAATGTTTTTTTTTATATATGCCAACATGTTATATGATCTAGTTATGTACTAAACCTTTATACATGAATATAACAAAGAAAAACTTTCATTTGTGAAATGTTTTTGTGTTTACTATTTCAGTTTTTAGGTTCTTTTTTTTTATTCAGTCCAGTCACCTAAAGTATCACTCCTGAGAAAGTAGTTTAGTTGTCCTGAGGGGCTCTCGATTTGTCACGCCAGGCCTTGTGGGACAGGGTGCTGTTTTTGGCAGAAGGTCGGTCAACAGCAGCCTGAAGGTGTCTGAGTCTCTGGCAGTGTGATATGTTTCGCTCTGAATGAAAAATACTGCACCAAACTATGACTGATGACTGATCAAAAACCAACGACAAAGTTTTTCTTCCGCACATGTGAATATAGAAACAAATAATGGTAAGAAACATTCACAATCGCTCTTTCACACTTCCCTATATAAGACTGACAACATATTCACATCAGGACTTCTTCTGCCTATGGTAGGGGGTTAGAGAAATGTCAAGGAGGAAGAAATTATCAAAACGCAAACCAGCAAAGTAGAAAATGCACTGTTTGACACATCTGTGCACGTCTGCGCTGTCAGATCCAGAAAGTTTAGCCTTGCTGTTGTGAATATGATACACGCACAATCTGATGTGACATGCATTGGCACACCTCTTCACAGAGCACTAGACTATATTCCGCAGTCGGCGTGTGATGTGATGGGCATGACCCCCGAGTGTTAGGAGAGGCTATGCCGGTGACAGCAGCAAAATATGAGGAGAAGATGAAAATAATGCAATTCCAACACAAGCGTGGCAGGTTTTCAAACCTCATGCTTCAGCATATGCTAATCTGACAGATCTGGCTGGCCGAGACCGTAAGCATTTTCCAGTCGGAATCCACGTGAATATGAGGAACAAGTATGCATGAGGGGAAAAAAGTAATAATTATCAAAAATGATATAACACTAGGCAGAATGATGGATGGATGATAGAAAGATCATATCATATTCACAACAGCAAGGCCAAACAGTACAATTGCTATAATAATCTCAGTGTAAAGGACATAATCTATGACTGGTTCAACAGCACAGCAGTTCACACTCATCCTAGTTTCTTCCTCCCATTTCAAACAGCTCCAGGTCAAGAGCTAATGTTCTCCAGTCCATCATCATCTCCGCCTGCTCCTGCAATCCATCCACACGTTCCAGTTTCTGACCTGTCTTACTCCCTGACCTTCTCTGTCTCTCCTCGTTTCTGTCTCTTCCCCTGCCTCTGCATTTGCAAATGGCACATTTGCATGTGTAACTCATTCACATTTTTTGATTATTAATAAAAGTATGCAAATGCAATCATCATTATCCCCTCTCTGCACAACAGATGTTCACAATGAGCTGCTTTATAGATCAGCACATGATGCCGCTGAAATAGATCGACATTCCTTAACATGAGATGGAAATCTGGGACCTTTTTGCTATTGCTTGTCTCTGAGTGTTCTCCCTGTGTCTCTTCCTCTCTGTTCTTGAAGATGACTCTGTGAATTCTTCAGATGTCTATATTTAAAAAAATCAAATCCTTTTATAATATCACAAATGACAGTTCCAAGATCACAGCTCCCGAAACAACTTTATACTGCCACTTAAAGGATATTGGTTAGGACGAGAGAGAGAGAGAGAGAGAGAGAGAGAGAGAGAGAGAGAGAGAGAGAGAGAGAGAGAGAGAGAGAGAGAGAGAGAGAGAGAGAGAGAGAGAGAGAGAGAGAGAGAGAATGAGATAGATGGAAAGAGGGAGAATAAGATACATTACAAATATAAAGAGCAATCTATGTTTTCCAATAAATAAATAAATACTGAATTTGCAAACTTAATGTATTGGATACAAATATATATAAATATTTTTTCTCTGCCTGTCATATCTTGTTGTAATATATATTGTGACCTAAAAGCATGCATTGCTGTATTTGTATTTCTGTTTTTAATCAAGTTTCTGTCTGTGATGGTGTGAATAAAACATATAAGCACATACTTTGGCAGAAATCAATAATAGTTATCTCATCTTTCCTGCAGTGTTTTCTGCACCTCAACTGAAACTACAGCTCCACAGAAAAATAAATTACTTTATTGTTTAAGTTTCAAGTATTTAGTCTTAATTGTGATGAAATGAAAAGAAAAGACAACATGAAATAATGTAAACACTTATAAACAGACAACACGTTTTTCCATTATTGTGTTGTCTTCTGAAAGCTGTTTCTGCCTCAAGGCCATTGCACACTGAGTCCAAAAGTTTCATCCAACATTTTTGCATGTTGAAAAATATGTATGAGCTCACGTTGTGTCAATCACATTTACACACTACCGCCAAAATGTTCGTCCGTCATAAAAAGAAATTTGGATCGGGTTAGATTTTCTGTGTTTTCACATCTGTAGCAAGCATTTTGATAGGAAAGGATGAGGTATACGAATAAAAAAAAAATTAAAAATTCGGACTCAGTGGGCAAGGAACTTTGGAGAAAAAAAAATACATATTTTTTCAGCTAAAATGCATTAAACTGATCAAAAGCGCTATAAAAGAAATGTAGAATTGTGTAATAAATAAATAAATAATGTTCCTTTGAAACATAATATTATATAATATACTGTAAACATATATAACACAATACATAAATAATAATAATATAATATAAATAATATAAATAATAAAAAAAATATATATTCTCAGTTTTCCATATTTGCCTTTGATGGCTGCACTGAAAAATTGTTGGGATGACAAACAACTTACTCTAATGAGATGATTATTTAACGCACCATTCAAAAATTACTCGATGTGTTCTGCCTCACTCACTTCCTGGATGTTTTTATGACAACATGTAGTTTAAGCGATAGTTTAAATGCGTGAAGTAGCAGGATGAACAGGTTTAAAGGTAGCACCGGACAGGCTTCATACAAAATCTGGATTATAATGCATTTTAGCCATCCAATCAGCCTAGAGAGGTTTAGACACACCACAAATGTAATCTCTCCCTGTAGCTGTAGAGGTGAGTCGAGAGATTCATATGAAGGGAGAGGGCTTATGCATGATGGGTCATGGTATAAGAGGACACCAGTTGCATTCTGGGAAAGGCTGATGGAGTTTAATTAACACAAGATGAAGTGCGGGTGTCAATTTGATACTTTGCTGCATACACTGTACACACTCACATAGATACAACATGACATTTACTCAGGCATTGAAGCAAAATCCTTCATGATAGATCCCCAGTGCCCAAGTGATGTGACCTAAATTCTGTTAAAATCTTCTCAGCTGACTAGGTCTTACAACTGATTTCAAAATGAGATCAAACTGTTAATGGCTGACATGACAAAGCAGAAATCTCCTTAAATTCTAAAAATGCATTTGGTTCAAAGGACCTTATTACAAAAGGGAATCCTTAGGGATTTAATGGTTCCTAGAAGTTAGGCAAATCAAAAACTCCCCGTGGGGATGTGCTCAAAAGAAAAGACGATTCGTAAATAAAGAAAATATGTTTTTAATTCAAAAAGTAAGACTGTTAATCTGTAAACTCATTATATTTAGCTTTATATATGAAAATAAATAATGATAGGTAGGTAAACGTGTAAGACAAAACTGAAGATTATAAAAGGTGACAGAATGAACAACAGGAGGTTGAGTCAAATAGGACAGTGTGAACAGCCAGGTGCCAGCTCGCTGTCAGGGGCAATGACCTCTGACCTTCACATTCCACACTAACTGCTGACCAATCAGAGCAGAGACTGACACCATGCTGAGTCAGTCACCATGGTCAACACACACACACACACACACATACGGTTATGTACACAAAACACATACAACACTGTGTGAGCAGCACTAACATGCCTAAACTGTGGGACCTAAATAATTTGGCAACAATCGATGCTTTGTTGGTTTATTTATTTTTATTATTATTCATTTTCACAAAATGCTCAACATATAAATTGAATATAAAGTTGCTGAAAAAAGACTATAATTTTGGCAATCTTTTGCCCTACTAGACATAAATTCAATATAACACAAACTGAAATTCAAATCTTTGTCTAGTCATTTGTGAGTACATACTCCCAGAGGCCAGTGCAGGTTTCTGGGCATGCAGCCCAGAATACAAGTAGAACCAAACCAGAAATGTGTAAGGTACCTGCTAGTTAGACTTCTTTGCAGTGGGAAATAAATTAATACTTAAGTTTAAGACATAAACACAGTCTGAGTTTAAGAAGGAAGCATTGATTAAATGTTGCATTGGATTTGGGAAAGATGAAAGAACCACAATAACACTGTAGGGAGGTAAAGAAACAAGAGAAGAGGCAGTTCACGTCTAAATCTCCACATATCATCTTTCCACCACTATTCTAAAGGAATAGATCACCCAAAAATAACAATTATGTCATCATTTGCTCACCATCATGCCATTCCAACTCGTATAACTTTCTTTTTCTCGTGTTACAAGGTAAAAAGAAAGTCATACAGGTTTGGAACGACATGAAGGTGAGTAATTGATGACCCAATTTTCAGTTTTGGATGAACTAGTTCCCTTAACCTCAAATTCTCCCAGCTCTCAACAGGTCTGTGGTGAAATATGCTTGACTACATTCATTCACCTACCCCCCCCCCCACCCCCGTGCCCCCTCCATCCTCCGAACATCACGCTCCAGAGCCCACTAATGACACAACGCAGCAATTCATTTCATTAAAGTGATTTCTCTTTTCTTCTCTGCCTAATTCATTCCTTCCACTTTTTACCGCACTTGATTAAAAGATAAAGGAAAGCTTATTAAATATTAATAAGTGAGGATTGCTTTTAGGTGCTTGGCGTAATAATAGATTTTTCCCCCCCCCTTTGCTTCACACTGAGCGGAACCGGGTGCGTCCGGTCTGAACGCCTCTTCATTATTAGTTGTTTAAAGTGAAGCTTTCATTTCACACTTTATTTTTTTTTAAAGTGTGTTCAACCCCCTCTCTTTTACTCTCTCTAATACACACAAGCAGGCTAGTTTAATCGTGATGCTATAAAGACGTGCTAGTGAGGCTAGATAGTTAGCATGAGTGACACTCAGCAGGTTCACATTCTTATTTAACTTTTTCTGACACAAATCAGCTTAGAAAGGAAAACAATGTCCCTAACAATGTCAACCCCCATTCTAGAAGTGTAACAGCATGACATACTATGGTAAAGTAATGGTCTATTGTAATACCACTGTGTTTAATACATACACATGGTGACAGACTGATATGTCAGGTAAATATATTTGATTTGATAATATTTATCATGCTTACTTGGAAACACAAAAATGATTCTGCCTGATTTCAGTTTAGGTTTCAGCATCGTCAGTGATATTATGGTACTGTTTGTTTGCATGCACAAAATACTATGGTGTGTTTAACCTTGGTTTGGTCTATCATAAAAAATCCTTCGGTGAAAAAATAAATCACTATATATTTTTTTTCACCATAGTATACAATGCAAATGCAATGCAATATTTCAAATGTAATCACCTGCACCAATGTCTGTGTTGACAAGCATAGTATTAGACAAAGCATGGTAGTAGTATTTATCATGATTAATGCTAAAAGATACACATATTAGTGCTGGGCAATGATTAATCACATATACATACACACAAACATGTATATGTATATGTATTTATTTTAATGTATATGTATTTATTTTATTCATGTATTTACTTAAAATATATACACTGTACAGTATGTCTGTGTTGTTTATATATATATATATATATATATATATATATATATATATATATATATATATATTACATTTTGTTGGATACAACTCATGATGATGCTATTTTTTTAAACGTGATTCTATAGTTATGCCATATTTTTTAGTACCAGTTATTTGTCAATATGCACCATGAATATGTATATAATCTGATTACAGATTACAAATCTACATAATCTGATACTTAATCAGTAAAATGAGATGAGATCTTGTATTATCACTGCTCGTCTTCTTCAAACCGAGATGCTCTTCTTATTTAAAACAAGTGAAGGTGATTTAAACGTCATTGCAACATCTGATGTGGGAATTCCAAAAAAATGAGTAAACACAACAGACAGAAGCACCTGCCGAAACCACCTTTGTTTCCGCGGTGACAGCTGCATAAACTTATGGGATCTCTTACTGTGAGTTCCAGCTGCTTTTCGTGATGAGGCAAAGCCCTGGAGTCACTCTCACTCCCCAGGTTACCTCACTTCTACTCTTTTGACTGTGTACTCAATCTCCACAAACTCTTCTAAACGGTACCTGCCTGCACAACCAGTCGATACGGCGCCAATCAGTTGGCCTCGGCATCAACCTGGAAAGGATAAGTCATCCCTCACAGCATGCACTTCCTCCCACACGAACACACACCCACCCGATCCTGATGCGCAATCGCCCGAGTGGAACCGCATTAAGAGAGCGAGACAGCGGGGTAGACGTCCTCCAGAGTTCACGCGTGATTATAGCTTGATAAAAAGACACATGATAAGAGAGACAGTGTTGGAGAGAATCACTTTGCATATGATCTGGGCGGCAAAGGGTGAAACTTGTGTCCAAATTCATCAGAGGGAAAAATGACTTCCTCCCCCTCATCTCATTCTCGTTTAGTGGAGATGAACAGCTAGAGCCGTTCACATCTGCTTGCTTTGCCTCATGTACTGGTATCAGTGCATGATTGCCACTCCGAGAACCTGACTGCTTGGACCGTTTTAGTCTAGAAATGATATATTCACCC
Source organism: Carassius carassius (assembly GCF_963082965.1). Taxonomy (NCBI): domain Eukaryota; kingdom Metazoa; phylum Chordata; class Actinopteri; order Cypriniformes; family Cyprinidae; genus Carassius; species Carassius carassius. Next base: position 24,140,184 of record NC_081794.1, read on the forward strand.
AAATTGGTGGTTAGCAGGTGGTTTTCTTAAACAACACTGGCAGATGTAAAACATTGTCAAATAACCGGAAATAAATGCTTCGGTCAGTTTACTCAAGAGGCGACGGCAGATAAATTACACACTATAAGCAACGCTCAGCTCGCCTGCTGACATGAGCAGAATCAGGTCCTTCTAAGGTGAGATGAGCCCAAAATAGAAGCGTTATGCTCTCATCTACGGAATCCACGCACATATCCAAATGCAACAATTGGCCTCCAGCATACTGGAGCTCCTAACTCCTAACTGATGTAAGAGCTATTTGTGCTCACCACTGTGACTCCAGAATCACAGTGGGCCGTGAAAGGATAATGTGCTTGAGTCGATGTAATAATGGCGGGTTAAGACCTTTTTTATAACTCTTCATTTCCATAGGGGACGCCAAAAGAAGCAGTGAAACTACACACATGCAATTTTGCTGCAAAACAAACATGTTTTCTTATTTAATATATTACAATCTAAACTAACTATTTTCTATTTTAGTCTTATTTAATGTCATTAATGTACATTAATGTAACATTAATGCAACTAATGTTATTTATTTCTGTGATGCAAAAAATAATTTCAGCAGCCATTACTCTAGCATTCACTTATGCCACATGATCTAACAGAAATCATTCTGATATATACAGGTGAAAAATATACAAAATCAAGGGACTTGGAATTATTATCATTTTTGAAAATGAATTAAATACATGTCAATTAATAAATTATTTATTTATTTACAAATATTCTATTGAATTATATCATTATATTAAGTCTATATGAGCTGTATTTATTTTTTCTTGTTAATATTTATTTCGAAATGTTACAAATATTTAAAATAATTTATTTTTACAAACACACCATTATCGTAAAAAAAAAAAAAAAAAACATTGTATAGTTTTAACGATAAGCAAAATGCACAGATACCACTAGTGTGTGCATGCAACATCTTAATAATTTGGCATCTGTCACTGTTTGCGAAGTTCCAAACTTCTTCTTATAGCATAGATTTATAGATAAAGACAATGAAAAAAGGAGAATAAAACAAATAATGGATAAAGCTATGATTTTCTGTCTTGTGAGATGCTGTTCTTGAACAGAGAGAACCGGACCTGTACCGCTGGGTCAGAAGAGCAAAGGTAAAAGATTAGAAAATTTGATCAGGGCCTCTGACAGCCCGTGGCACACGGAAATAAATCATAACACATAGAGGAAGCCAATGCTGTACTACAAATCTTAGGGGACCTATACAAATCCTATACAAAGTGTGATACTTGTGGCTTTTTTACTCTCTTACTTTTTTTTTTTTACTCTCTCTCTCTCTCTCTCTCTCTCTCTCTCTCTCTCTCTATATATATATATATATATATATATATATATATATATGCAAACAGTTCACTACTGCATCTCTAGAGCTGCTCTGAGAGTCACTTTTATAATAATTTTACCATTTCATCTGAGGAAACTAATTTTGATTTAACCAAAAGCTCAAAGGTGTTCAATAACACAAGAAAAAAATTATATTAAAAGTTTACATTTTCATGTACAATTTTTTTCGACTGCTTACACACAAAATCTTTACTTGTCACACAATTTCTGAAACCTGACATCTAAACACCAGAACCACCCACCAAATCTCCAAAAACCATACACTTATTCACCGCTTTTGATTTAGAAAACAGTTTTTGCTATTTTTTTTATTCTGAGACAGTTTTGAACATGTAAGCAATAAAAAAAAAACTAATTACATTATAAAAGATTAATGAAATTATTAACGTGTTATGCATTCATTTGATCACCACTGTTGCCAATAATTTGTATTAAATCTTAAAAGAGAATCCAGGAAAATCATTTGTTATTGTTCAAATTTTAATAAACCATTAAATTGTTACAATTTTATTAATTCAATTGATTAGACATGCATTTTTGATTATTAAAACCAAAAAAAAAAAAAAAACTAAATATGAAGGGAAAAATAAAACAGATTTCATAAGGTTCTATCAATAGAGAAATGTGCTTTTAGATCCAGATGGTGTAGTTACAAAAACCATATAAAGCAGCCAAACCTTGATCTCGTGGCCCTCATGCATTTGTCTGCTCACACAACAGCCGCTCTGTGCTTCCACTGTGAAAGCACTGCAGTGAATCAGATTCATAGGCACTGTTAATCTCGAAACATCTTCTATTGCAGATATTTCCTATTGATTTTTTGTACTTTGATGAGAACAAATCTGTGCACACAATATCAGATCCGATACTGATACCAGCATAGTATAATTCAATGCCAATTCTTATTAACAATCCGAAAACAACTCCAAAATAATGGTGCTACAAAAGCTGCTACTATTCCGTATTGTGTCAAATAGAAAGTTCCTGCTTGTTAGAGTGTTGAGACAATGACAAATGTGTGTGCTATCTGTGCATGTGTGTGTGTGTGTGTGTGTGAGTAACAGCTCAACCATACCATCAGCGTGACATGATGACAGTGGTTGTTTGCCTGTAATAGGGCTGGTGGGCGGCACAGCTCTCCACATCTTTCCCGCTGTTCTAAGGACATACTGACACTCCATGCACATTCACCACTACAGCTACCAACCCACACACACACACACATACACACATGCACAGCTTGTCTAAACGTCTACCAACTTATCTTACACAAACAACACCCTTCTGACTATTATCGTAAAACTTGTTTAAAAATTCTGCTGAAAATTACAGATAATGAGCACTGACTAGAGGAATATGAGCTTTAATTATTTGGGTATGAGAGGACATTTTGTTCTTGGTTAATGCTTTCTAACAAAGTATGTCTTGTATGGCTCCATATTGGTTTTATTTTTCTAAAAAAAAAAAAAAAAAACCTTAAAGACTTAAATGACTTTCCAAACTCGTATGACTGACTTTCTTGCAAGGCTCACAATGTCCTAGTCACTGTTTTCAGTAAAGTGAATTGAGGCTATTAAGGTTCAAAAATAACAAAGGCATTGTGAATGTGATCCATTTTACTACATTCCAAACCTTTGAAGCCATATGAAAGCTTTATGGAAGAAACAGATGGAAAATTTCAGTGATGCATTTTTTTTTTAATCAAATCTTTTGAATGAATCAGTTGGTCACCATTCAAAACCATTGTGAATGATTCGTTCATTAATCAGTCTGAAGTGATTCTTGAGTTCAGCTCACTGCAGGATGTTTAACTTTCCCTGTTTCTCACACAAAGCTATTGTATGACTTCACAAAACCAAGAATATAGCGAAAGATTCATATGGATCAGGGTACCTCTGAGTCATTTTGTAGCTTGACAATTCTTATCACTTTCATTATACTAAACTGAGTGTCAAAACTCCACTTTTGTCTACAACGTTATATTGTCGCACAAAAATATCCATTTGTCTGGCTCGGCATCAGTTTTATTTTGTAAAAGCAACAAACGTGCATTTCCATGCTCACACACAGACTTTAACAAAAGGATCCAGCAGTTGTGCCGCCTCTTTTTGGTTCCCTCGTATCTAATCTGACCCAGTCCATAAACAGACAGGAGATATAAAAGGGACTGAAATAACTGGCTGACCGTCACATAACACAGGCTTTGCTGATACCCGCCGCAAGGCATTCTGGGTAAACATATAACCCCTCGGCCACATTCCAGGACGAGACGACCCTTCAAAGCACCCTCTTATCGAACCAGGTTCTGAATAGATCCGCCATGGTGAGGCCAGACGGGTCCTGAGAACAGACATCCCTCCGCTATCCACTAACATAATTCAGTCCACTAAAGACAGGTCTGAATTATGAATGAGTCCATGAAAAAATAAAAATAAAAACAGTGGTTATATTGACAGTGCAAATGAAATGACTTGCCTTTGTCAATGAATTTGCCTAAAATCTATTCATCCTCAGGACATCCAAGATGTAGATGAGTTTGTTTATTCACTGGAACAGATTTGGAGAACTTAAGCATCACTTGCTCACCACTGCAGTGAATGGGTGCCATCAGAATAAGAGTCCATATAACTAATAAAAACATCACAATAATCCACTAGTAATCCACATGGCTCCAGTCCATCAATAAATGTGCTAAGAAATGTAAAATCTATGTGTTTGCAAGAAACAATTCCATCATTAAGGCATTTTAAATTTAAACCTTCACTTCTGGCCAAATACAAGTCCACAATCCATAATCATGCTTCTTCCAGGGCAAAAGTCAATTTCTTGTCGTCCTCCCACATCAAAATTCACCGACATATTTGTGTAGAATCGTTTTGGATGTGTTTCGCTTGTAAACAGTGCTTGAGCTTTCCATATTTTTCTCCTGATTTAAATATAAAGTCTTTCACATTTTTAGCCCAATTCAAGGAACCCGTACTCTTCAATTGTAAACTTAATTTAGCTTTTTTTTTTTACTCTCTTTTAAAAGTTCAAATAGTGTGCCAGTGCTCCTTTCAGACAGTAATGAGTGAATTAATGAATCACGTGACTAACATGCCCGATTCACTGAAGCTACAGGCCTCAGTATGATCTCAAACAGCCATCACATTCATGTACCTAGTAAGAGAGCTCAAGTCTTAAAATGTAAATGAGAAGACTTTGTGCTTTAAACAGAGCCCCAGCATGCTATTAAATCACTTTGTGGTGTAACTGCACGAAGATTGTATAATGCCTGCTGGTGTCGTATTAAAAGGCTTCCCTAACTTCCACAATGAGACTGTATGTTAGTTTGTACAAAAATGAAAATTATGTCATCATTACTAACCCATATGATTGCCTTTCTTTTGGTGAATATAAAAGGAGATGCTTTGATGAGCACTTAAGTCGTTGCTTTTTATAAAATAAAAATGGACAGCATTTATTTTTTTATTTTTTTGCTTTCAGGCTCAAAAAAGCATCATTAATACAGTTTGTCTGACTAATGCAGTCTACTTCAAGTCTACTTATACATGGAACAGACCAAGACTGAAGTCATTAATCACTTATGATCTCATTTATCTTAGCAAATAAAAACAAATTTTAAAAACAATTATTTTTTATTATTATTTTTTTTTTTCCTTTTTTTTTCATTTTGCTTTCCATTTGATTGGCATTAAGGTAATCAAAAAATGATGGAGTGGAATGGAGTGGATGGATGGAATGGAGTTCAAATTTTTGGTGGTCAACTATTTATTTAAGAACTCTCTCTCTTTAAATACATATCATAGAAAAGCAGCTGCATCATCAGGGGTCTGAGCTCACACACCCAGCTGTGTGTAGGGGAGTGAAATAATTACAGCCTGGCTACAGATAATGTCATGGACAAGAGGTGGTTAATAATTCATGGCCTCAGACGGATGAGGGTGTGTGGGTGGAAACAGTGGCTGATGTTTCAGCCAAAGGCAATGGGAAGTGATGCAGAGTGCCTAAAAACACTTAAAAATGCACAAGCCCTGCATTGATCACACGGCCGGGTGTCACAGTCAGTTAGGACAAAGATGAGAAGTCCCCTACAGCCCCACAGAGATAATGAAGAAATATATGAATATATGAAAATGATTCTTTGTCTTGAAAAAGTAGCTGTTAAGGGGATAGTTCACCCAAAAATGATTTACTCACCCTCATGTAGTGTACAAATGTATGTCTTTCTTGGTCTTTGAAAACAAGTTAAATTGACCAATTTTATGACATTTTATTTTCATTTTGGAGCTTTACATTTATTATATTGAGGAGTGGATGGAAATATTGACCATTTATTTTCTACAGAAGAGAAAAAATAAATCTTCACAGGAAATATTTAAAACTTTCAAACTCTCTCTAAACTCACAAAAACAGACAATGTGCTTATGTGTTATTGTTTGACCCTTTCTCTCCCTTCTGTCGCCTGCAGCTGTTTGGATCTACATCATAAAACCCTAAAGTCTTTAACACAAAAAAGTGACTTCAGACTGACGCAGATGGAACCAGCTTTTCGTCTTTTCTCCCATGTCAATCTCTGAAAGAATCTCATGCATCAACCCGGGGCTCAGACAGGCTATGAATAGCACTACTCTTTTGCATGGTCAAGGCCACAGACATTACAACAACAACTGCCACTGGGGCGCAATGACAGAAGTAAGATGCTTCACAAAGGCCAGAGGTGTAACCCAGGGCATGAGCTCAACATGTGTGTGCCATCGTGTGTGTGTGTTTGTGTGTGTCTGTGTGTGCGTGTTCAGGTTGGGATGTGAATGGAGAGCAACTGATCTTCACTGATTTGACAGCTGACCTTTTTATTGCTATTCTTACAATATTTCAGTATATACAATCTATCCATAAATATTCAGTAAATTTTTATTCGTTACAAAAAATACATATATTTAGTGAAGACAAAAAAATAGAGAATTGAGAATTAATGATTAGTAATAATCAAACAATTATATTTTTTGTTTATATATATATATATATATATATATATATATATATATATATATATATATATATATATATATATATATACAAAAAAATAAAACAAAATCCAAGATAAAAGAAGATAAGAGAGAGAGAGAGAGAGAGAGAGAGAGAGAGAGAGAGAGAGAGAAATCACTAATTTACTTAATGCTTTTTATGTAGAATACATTTTATTAGAGTAATGTATTAGAGTATTGTGTAATTGGCTTCTTAACATCCTGCTGTCAAACTCAATCAATTGTTAGTCAAATCTCTTTTCTATTTGTGTTGCACATGAAGTTGCTGCCAAAGCAGAGGACTTTAATGCAGTCATTTATGGGGTCTTAGTCATTGATTGGACTGGAGCTATCATCTTAATAAGCTGTAGTTCCTTTGGTGGAGTTACGTTATGCAATATTACGATAACTCTATTACATGTGTTAAACAGGCAGGTTACATGTTCAGGCTGCGGGAAGCTAGCATGTTCAGGAATTGCAGGGCTTTACAATTGCCTGAAGCTACGTTTTCTACTGCAGCTGCTAATGTTAATTACACTGTACGCTAAACAGGTCCCTTGTGCAACTCCACACTACACAATTACATTTTTCTTGTTTATTTCCCTCTATGCTGTTTCTTTTATGTAAGCTTGTTTCAACCTCAAAGGAAAAAAATAACAGATAAATGTGAGATGAAGTACAGAATCTGAAATAAACTTGCATCGTGACGTGTACCTGTAAGTTAAACTCTGAAATATAAAATCACAATTATGAGAAATAAAAGATCAAGTGTGGTACCTGAATTCACAATTATAAGAAATATAGCCATAGCTATAGCCATATATAGCCATAGCTGACATATTTTGTTTTACTCTGGCTTCCATATTCCATATATAGTATAATAGTTTTGTGAAAGCAGAAGTTTAAGTGTTTTACCTGAAAGAAGTGTCTTGTAACATTATTTATTGATAGTAAAGCTTGACACAGGAAACCTCAAGCCTCATGTCATACACACAGTATTTAGCACTAATTTGACACTCTGAAATGAAATGTGACTAAGTGTCTAAGTTTTTCTGACAGGAAGCTAACAGATATTTTTCCTCGGATTCTAGTGGTGAGGCCACGGAAGCCTTAAATAAACACCCTAAAACTCCCCCTCAAGATCACAGACTGACTGAATGTGTGCAACCACATGAAAGAAAAAAAGATTTCTTAAAGGGTGAATTGCTGGGAATTCTCAGAAAACAGGGTTGAATTCCAAAATAAATATTTTATGATAAACACACAGAAATAGAAGGATTAAATCATTTGGGTGTGTTGCATGTGTGTGTGGTGATGTGTGTTTGGTGGAATAGATTTTGGTGTGATTTTCACAAAACAGCTGGAATTGCTGTTTGTCCCAATGTGGTTTGGCACGGTAGCATTTACTGCCACCGAAATGAAAACTATTCCTACTGACTAGACAGATTCCAGCTCAAAAAGATATAGAGAAAACCTCTAAGACTTCCCACTGAAGAAAACAGACACACTGTGTTTTGAAGTGACCCACAATGTGGAGCCTGATCTATTCACAGCAGAGCTGAAAGAGCTCAGTGACCCACTCATGATGGGGAACTTTTCCAAAATTCCTCTGTTGAGATGTAAACCAGGAGAGCAGAGAGGAACAGAGCCATCTCTGGGGTGAGCTAAGGATAAGTTATCAATTGTTACATTAACTCTTACAGGCTCTTTACCTGTGCACATTGCATGTTTATTATTAGGAACAAGGGATCATTGTCAGCAAGTGCATGAAATTTGCTCCTACAGAATTCTGAAAAAAGAATTATAATAATAATAAATAAATAAATATATATATATATATATAAATATATAAATATATATATATATATATATATATATATATATATATATATATATATATATATATATATATATATATATATATATATATATACACTCAAAAAAATGATTTTTCAGTTTTGTTCACTTTACCTGAACAATTCATGTTGAATTAATGCCATTTTGGCTATTTTTCAGTTCAACATGATTGTGTCATGTTAAACTGACTTAAAACTGTCACTCGTTGGTTTAACATAAAGTTTTCATTTTGAAAGAACATGTTTCAATCAAGTACCTCAAAATAAGTTTAACACTTCCCATCATGCTTTGCACAGGACTGGATATGGGGAGAGAAAATGTTGAAATAAAGTGTTATTTTATGCAGTTTTTAGTAAAATGTGATAATAAGGAGACTTTTTCATGTCTAATGCTCTATTATGTGGGCATTTTAAAAGACCTTATATTGGTGTATTTTGTGCGAGTTACCATTGTGGTGAAGTGTGGAGCTTGTGGTTGGGTTGAGGACCTGCCAAGCTAGCTAAAATTATAATGTTGGCAATTTTATCTAGTAGGCAGGACAAAAATGTATATTGTTGACATGGCTTTGTTAGATATATTAGACATGACACAATTAAATGTAGTTAACAGGGCATTATTTTTTAGAGTTGGCATGGTAAAATTAGACCTAGTTAACCTGAAAAGATTTTCTCTATGAGGGATGGCAAAACTTTATCTAGTAGGAATAACACATTTTTTTTTTTGAAGTCTTGACTAAATGAATTCAAGTTCATACAACAAGATTACAACAAATCATATCAAACAAATTAGATATTGTTGGAACAATGTAATTCAATTTCGTGGAAAACCTTTCCTTAATTTAATTAAGTTTGTTCAACAAATTTTTTTTTGAGTGTATATATATATATATATATATATATATATATATATATATATATATATATATATATATATATATATATATATAATAATGACTTTAATCAATTCCTCTCCTCTGTGTCTCTCCAAATCAGCGTAGCGCCATTTTGGCAAATCTGAGCTGTACGCAGATGGCGTACGCTCCATGTATTTTATTTTTATTTCCTTTGTGTACAAAAAGTATTCTCGTCGCTTCATAACATTACGATCGAATCATTGATGGCAGATGGACTATTCTGACAATGTTTTTCATACTTTCCTGGACGCTGACACAGTTATTTGTCAGTCTATGGGACAGCCTCAAGCCTACTAGTTTTTATCCAAAATATCTTAAATTGTGTTCCGAAGATGAACTAAGCTTTTACGGGTTTGGAAAAACATGGGGGTAAGTGAACAATAACAAAATGTTAATTTTGGGACGGAGTATCCCTTTAATAAAGCTTAAGAATTCAAAACTCCATTTTGACACATTTCAATAATTCAGTGGAACTCTTCCAAAATCAGTGAAGGAAGCATTAAAAAGTTCACAACTAAAGCCTAATATCACTTCACAAATGAACTGTGTGTAGTTGCTCTTTTTCTGCTTTCCTGTTTTAGCAGACCTTCACGTCACATCAGCTTAATTACTCACCTCTAGCACCGGGCACTACTCTGCTCTCTCTTTTAAAGGATCTTTAATTAGAAATGGCAGAGAAGTAACCCATGTCTCTGGCCTTTGTCTCTCTTTTCTGCTTATTCTCTCCATCATGCAGTGACAATCACAGCGTTTTCTATTGCCCCTCTCTAAGCCATTCATTAAAAGCCATCTACATCTCTCTTTTCCCTGCAAGACCTTCCATCTCTCTTCATTTCTCTTTCTCTCTCCCTTCAATGCACTGCACTTCCAGGAATAAGCTTTCACTGCCTCCACCTGAGTCAATGCATTTCATTTCTATTGATCTATTGAGAACCAGCCAGTGCAGTCTGGTACACATTTTGGTGACTATTAGGCTGTTTTCGATTACTTGGTCTGAACTCGAGCTCAATTCCACCTCTATCCCCTGCACACTCTGGTCTCTTTTCACATTGCACTTTTGGGTCAGAACTGCAGCAAGTTTGCATCATCAAAGTGAGACCCACTGAATGCCCTTCTAGTGCTGCTGTTTACCACCATATAGCCAGCCACTGGAAGATGGAGAATATACCAATTATTGAAGTATTTTCATTATTTTGGATTTTCTACCAATATTGCATATACAGAACCAAATTGATAAATAAATAATCATTCACAATGTACATATTTAAAAAACCCTCTTCTGAATTTATTTTATTGAAAGCACTTAACATAGATAAAACAAAAAAGACAATAGACCAATTATTATTTTTATAAATGTATTATCTATAATCGTTCTTATTTTGATACACACGTGTTAGACATTGCACTAGTGTTTAAATCAATCAATCAATCAATCAATCAATCAATCAATCAATGATAATTTATTCAAAAAATGTTAATCTATCCAAATAATAATAAAAAGAGAAAATATAGTAAATCCATTTCCCCACAAGTGGGGAAAAACTTACATGTAAATCACCATATTATAAGAATGACTCATCTGCTCTGCTATGTTTGAGTGTCTGAGCGTGTAAAGATCGAAATACTTTTCCAGTTTAGGAACGGATGACCCTTATACCACTAGTGAAGCATGAACTTGAATTGTTCCAGGTTGACATTGAAATATGTCATATTAAAGTGCCCATACTGTGGTTCAGAGTTAAAAAAGAAATACTAATTAAAAAGTAAACAAGGAATAAAGAAAAAAAATGCTTGATTGAACTTTCCAATCATCTACAGTAGGCCGCAGCATTAAACCAAACCAGCGGGCCTCATGTCAAAACCATCCCTTTCTTAAACCCTGGAAGATCTGAAAAAAAATAGGACGGTGGAGTTTTTTTTTTTCTCTCTCTCTTTAGATGAAGGGAGGGAATTTTGGTATGTTGTGTGGTTCTAAGCACTCTCTGTCCCTGAGCTGAGTCCACTCCGTCGCTCATGTAGTGACCGGCCTACTTACTGAGACAGCCACGTGGCTTCACAAACAGGCCAGGAATAGCATGGCGGTATCAATATGCTATTTATAATAACAAGATGCATAAATTACATTTGTCAAAAAGTGGGTGAGGGGGAGAAGTATGCAACCTAGTTTGTGCCATGCCTTCGTTTGTTGTCATGTTGAATTTCTTATATGCACTCTTTCTTTGTCTCTCCCCATCTCATTAAAAGCTGGCATTTGAGCCCTCTGGTAATGAAGGTGAGGAGGCTTCAAAGTGCAGTCTCAGGGGGACGGGGCCAGACACCAGACGTACTTGACCAGGAGGGCGAGACATTTGAGAATTCAGAGCTCTAATAAACTGCTTGTCAAAGAGAGGAAGCTTACAGGCTTGTTTATACAGATGCAGGTGGGTATGAAGCTTGGATGGTGGCACATGGATCGGATGACTCCATCTCTCCGGACTGGAGATGGGCCAGCAGCTTGGTTGGGCCACCCAGGACTCTCCGTTCATCTATTGGAAGGTTAATGCACCCAGAGGTACTGCACTGCAGTGGACGAATTATTACATATTCCTCTGGTGTCTGCAGCGAGCTGTTTTAGATACACCGGTTGCGACCCGGACTTCATTTAGCACTGACCTAAGCTGACAGGGATTTGGCATGAATTTTTTTTTTTGAGAATGTGCCATAAAGAGATAAATATGATGCAGATTCGCGAATAACATTAGTTCACAGCCTTTACAACTCACAATACAATACACATTATGATACAATGAAATGCATGAAGATATTATAACTGGAATGTGACTGGAACCGCACAGAATGCACAACATTTCTGTTCCTGTGGCTCAGTGGTAGTCGAGCATTGCATTAGGAGTGCAAAAGGTTGTGGGTTCAATTCCCAGGAAACACACATGCATACTGATAAAAAAGAAAAAAGTATAGCCTGAATGCACTGTAAGTCATTTTAGATAAAAGTGTCTGCTAAATGCATAAATGTAAATGATAAGTTTCAATGCCTCATGCAAAATTGCAAATTTAGACTGCTTCTTCATTAATTAAATTGTAGATTTGACTTAAATTAACAATTAAAAATTTCAATTAATTTCATAATTAATATCTATGTGGACACTGTAAATAAATATAATTTTATAAATAAATTAAATTACTAAATCAATAAACAAATAAAAAGATCAATGAATGCAGAATTCACTTATTTTTTATAAAAATGTAGGAAATAAATAAATAATAAAGGAAAAAAGCATGGAGTTTTTATTTATCAAAATAATAAATAAATATAAAATGAATAATAAAGCCATTATTTACTTTTTAATAAATACACATTATTATACTGTAGGACATTAAACAAACAAAAATAAATAAATAAAATGCTGTTTATATCTGGGGACCCCAACCCTAAATAATTTAATATTTGAATTATATATATATATATATATATATATATATATAGTAAAATATAGTAAAATCTCAAATGATTATTTAAAAAAAAAATTAAGTATTAGCCTGACAGTTAAGCTATATGTAAAGGGCCACAGAGACCCTGAACGGAGCATGTGGTTAAAATATCAGGCTAAGTTGAATTAACTATATCTGAAGTAGCCACGGTCAGGTAATACTTGCCTGTTTTACAGGTGTGTGAAACGGCATGAAATCAATTCCACAGAAAAGTCCAAGTGAAACCTGCCTGCTACAAGAGAAAATAAAACCCCTCAGACCTTATTTAAGCTCCTTACATTTCCAGACCTGAAGTCATAACTGCTGAACGCACTCAGAGGCCTCCCATCCATCCACGTTTTACAGCAAAGTTCTATTGACACACAGAGTCTCAGGTCTAGGAAACTAATCCACTTATCAGTCCTTTGTATCGCCGAGTACACTGCCGGCAGTCGAGTGCCAAATGCATCTCGGTCTCATCAGCACTGCCTCTCCCTTCCGGCAATGAATGTAACGCTCAGGTCCACAGAGGAATAAAAATGAGCCGGCATCAATTTGCGATGTTTACCGGAAAGGGCCCTGATTACCCCAAACATTTATTGGTTTTCATTGTGCTGATTTATTAATGTTTGTTAAACGATTCATGGCAAGCGAGACGGGTTTTATTACTCATCTTTTATGAGAGGAAGAGAGAGAGAGCGAGCGAGACCGAGAGAGATAAGAGTTCGTGAAGGCAAGGCTGGCGATGGTCAAGCCTTGCCAGGTTCAATAATGTAATCATCGGTGAGATATGGGAACCTTTCATTTTCTTCTCCGCTTTCATATCGTAATGCTGCCTAGAAGCTTTTTTTTTTCAAATGGGAGATTTAATCAAGGCAATGACAACACAGTGAAAAACTTCTCTCTTGATCAGAGTTGAGGGAAGCTAGTAGTCTTTGGCGCCAAACTTGAAGATGGAGGCCTGGAACTGTACCTCTGGAAAGTTATGCAATAAGTTATAAATCAATGCGGACTCAGTTATCGGCTGTATATAGTTCACTTTCACTTCAAGGATGCCATGGAATGACTCTCCAAACTTTATTGATCATGTAACTAGGCCATGGTTTTGACATCCTCGGATCAACCTATCTGTCACTGTTGTTTTTAGTTCCGTTGGGAACAGTTCAACCCCAAAATAAAAATCATTCATATAATAATTTGCTCAGCCTCTTGTCCTTCCAAATCTATATAACACAAAATACGATGTTTAGTAGAATGTCTGATCTTTTCATTTAGTTAAAGTGAATAAGGACCAAAAGCAATCAAACTCAAAAAGAACCATGAAAGCATCATAAGTCAAAGCAACTATTTTTACAGGTTATATAGTTGGCCACATGTGTCCTTATAAGTGTGTATCCAGGGTGTGATTTATTAAAAAAACAGAGGGGGGGATGTTTTGAAACATTTTAATTCATAAAAATAATAATGAGAACATGAACTAGATGACGTCATGTGCTAATTTGCATATTTATGACGTAAGTGCGTCGTATTGTATTTCCTCCCTATGCTCACATACTGCAATTTAATTTAGCCATTTAATTTAATTCTCAATAAAAATGTTTTTATTACTATATTTTAATGTTTCTGTTGTCAGACAATGGAATGAATATTATAATGACTGAAACGCGGTCCATTAAGACATACGATAAAGTCAGTGGTTATGCTGTGACTGATGTCGGCTATACTTGCTTGTAAAATAGAGTTAGAAGCAACAGAATATCTTTTTTTTTTTTTACTGAAAGTGCTCCTCTCTGCGCTCGATGAACACAGCAGATGCAGAGAGAAAGGCTCACGCTGGGAAAGAGAGACCTCGCGCTCGTGCGGCAGCACCAGAGAGTCTCAGAGACTAAATAATGATTGTCCAAAAAGTCGCTAGATTTGTCGCTAGTCGCATTTTTGGCACTGCCTAGCGGATCGGCTTCAACCATCTCGCAAGTGTTGATAGGCTATTACTCGTGAGGTGTAACCAATCAATCAGGGACATTGAGCAAGTCTGCAGAGTGGTGAATACATAGAAGCTGCGCGGCAGCTATATCAGAGCCAGCCAAAGTGGTTTTAAAATAAAATTGACTTTAATCGTGAACAAGTCATTATCTGGCTCGGCTCTGTGTTCATCTTCAGTTCTCTCTTCACAGCAGTTCAGTCAGTGTACTGTTTGAGTAAATGAATTACTCCGTGATATTGGTTTGTTTGAACTCACAGGGAGTGTCAGCCACATTAAAAAAGTTAACAGCTTAAGTCATTTGTGGATTAATGCGTATTCGAGACGCAAACCGTTTAAAACGATTCAGACCGATTTGGTGAACTGGTTCAAAAAGATCCGGTTACATCGAATGATTCGTTCGCAAACCGGATATGACAAACTGCTTTGTTTTGAACTCTCTCTCACAACAGACACGGAAGAGAAGACAATGCTGAATAAAGTCGTAGTTTTTGCTATTTTTGGACCAAAATGTATTTTCGATGCTTCAAATAATTCTAACTGACCCTCTGATGTCACATGGACTACTTTGATGATGTTTTTCTTACCTTTCTGGACATGGACAGTATACCGTACACCAGAGGTGGAAAGAGTACAAAAATATTCTACTCAAGTAAAAGTACCATTACATTAATCAAATTTTACTTAAGTACAAGTAAAAGTACCAGTCTAAAAATCAACTCAAGTAAAAGTAAAAAGTAGCTCATTTAAAATTTACTCAGAGTAAAAATTACTTAGTTACATTTTAACAGTGGGAGGGAGTCAAAAATGGGACAGGCCAAGGGTGTCAAACTCAGTTCCTGGAGGGCCACAGTCCTGCACAGTTTAGATATAACCCTAATTAAACACACCTGATCCAGCTAATCTAATCATTTAGGTTTATTTGAAAACTACATGATATGTGTGCTGGAGCAGGGTTAGAACTAAACTCTGCAGGGCTACGGCCCTCCAGGAACTGAGTTTGACACCCCTGGTATAGGTCTATTAATCTCAAACTAGTTGTTTTTAATTAAAGGAATCAGTTATTTAGAATAATAAAACATTTGGGCTGTTACCAGGCAAATCAGTATCAACAAACTCATCTTTTAATGCAGAGGAAATGCAGAAGATTCATTGGAAGTGGCATTTAGATGTATTACACTAGTGCAGGACAAGAATGCATTTAACCTGCAGTTACAAATGCATGAATAATGTTTTGATATACAAAACATAAAATGTTGAATACTCATTTGAAATTATAAGAAATTAATTATTTAAAAAAAATCAAAAGATACTTTAAATGTGATATTAAAATGGCCAGTATGTGTCAGCAAGTCACTGTTAATAAGTGAGTCATTGCGATTGAACCGAATCATTTAAACGGTTGATTCATTCAGGAACGAAACACTGTCACGTTGCTCAGAGACGCAAAACTGTGCTTTGGTGGCTGTGTTTGGAATTATTTTCAGTTTTAGAAATAGAGCTAAAAAAGGCAATATGGTGTCTAAAACGCAAGTCTCTTAATTAACTTGTTTACTGAACTGTTATATATATATGTATGTATGTATATATTCATGATGATTTTTGGAGGAAAAGACGGCATTCTTTGTGTGATTTTGATTTAATGTATGAAATTATATAAATATGTGAATTTTCTGCCCCTATATCTTCAATTTTGTGATCATTCTAAACATAGGCGCCGATTTATGTTTTTCTCCGTGGGTGCTCAAGGGCGCAAGCCATTTAAAAAATTAAAAAATAGACTAGGCTATTAAAAAAATATTGCATTTCAGAACCTTAGGCTAATGGACAGCGGCCGATACAAACAAACACAACAGCGTCACTTCTCAAAAATACAAACAGGATTGGAGATGAAAAGTTTAACTGACACGTAATCGCTAATGCGTTCAGCTTCTTGGGAAATTAATGTTTTGTAAATATTGATTAAAAGACTATTGCGAAAGGACAGCGTTTCCATTAACCGATTGTTGCGACTAAAATAATGAGTTTCTGGGAATGTCTACCTCATTTATGTTTCGAGGTTTCTTTTGATAGTGGCATGGCTTTTCTTTGAGGTTTCGAATCCATTATTCATATAGGCTAAAAAAATATTTTTTTATTTTATGTATTTAACAAAGAACTTGTATTCTGTCCAAAAGTAGGCTACTTTTGTGTCCATTAGTTTTTCCTCTTTTAAACCGTATATAGGCCTATACTTGAGCAGAAAAATGTTCCCATTTAAACCCTGTTACGAACTTTAAGGAGTCTAGGGAATGTACCGTAACATTTACATATTAACGTACTGCTGGGTATGAAATGAGGTGGAAGAACATGACAGACAAAACTTTGAAAGAGAAAAAATACTGGACGTTTATTCACAAAAAGCCAAAGCCACTAGATCCAGTAAAAGAATGTCGATATATCAATATTAATAGGTTTGGCTTTTTTTTATAACAAATCTGTCCATTTTAGTCTGATTAATGATTAGTGATTACGGAAAGCATTAAATGATTACATACTCGCACGGCACTGTATAGTGGGGGATGGGACGTTTTCAGAAACGCTGTGATTGGTGGATAGGATATGGAACATGCATGCGATTGGTTATGTCACTGTCACTGACAACAACATACAGCAGACGCTTCATAGCGCCAACTGCAATGTTTAATTTTAAATAAATGTAGCCTGCTGGCAGTCTGGCACTGGCACACGTGGGTGCTCATTTTCCGTGGGTGCTCGGTATTTTCCGTGGGTGCTCCACGGTATCGGCGCCTATGATTCTAAATGCATTTTAGGAGACTGAATCACACAGTGAAAGAACGCACTATAAGCGCGCACATCATTAAAACAAAAAATATGATATTATCGCAGATGATATATATAGCACACTCCTCACCACTGTCTTTTTGGGTAATTTGTGCAAAACCTCTTGCTAAAATGTCAAAGCTTCATTTTAACCACCAATGCAACGATGCAATTATTTAGCTTACCTCTACATTCTTGCGAAGGGTTGATGTCTTGTCGAGATTTTATAAGCTGCTAGTTTGGTCTTCCTAAGCAAGTACAGCTTACACTGCATAATAGAGCATACATATGGCCAGGGGTTCACTTCATTTCCTTCGAGTTCAACTTCAGAATATGACGGGGTTTCGTTTTCAGCGGTGTCTGCACCACTAACGCCTGTTTTGACCGTCTGCATCTTTCTTGTGATTTTAGCGCCAGTTTGCCCTCCTGCCCATTATTTACTGACCAGGGAGCGATTTTTTTGTTTTGTTTTTTTTTTTTACTCAGTAATTAATGTGTTTTAAAATGTAGCGAAGTACAATACTTTAAACAAAATATACTTAAGTAAAAGTAAAATTACAGATTTAAAAAAATACTTTAAAAAGTATTAGTACACAAAAAAGCTACTCAATTACAGTAACGCGAGTAAATGTAATTCGTTACTTTCCACCTCTGCCGTACACACAGTTTCAATGGAGGGACTGAGAGCTCTCGGACTAAATCTAAAATATCTTAAACTGTGTTCCAAAGATAAACGGAGGTCTTACAGGTTTGGAACAACACAAGGGTAAGTTATTAATGACATAATTTTGCTAATTGGACGAACTAACCCTTTAATAATTTGCTTAAATCAATTAATATATATATATATATATATATATATATATATATATATATATATATATATATATATATATTCAAGAATAAATCCAGTTACTGCCTTCATGGACAAGTAATAATCATTAATTCATCTGAATTGATTGATAAAATAAAATGCTGTTTCATTCAAGAAAGAAACAAGTTACTGTCTTAATGAGTCAATCAATCACCCACTCAACCAAATCTGATTTGTTTGAAAACACTGATTCATTAACAACTGAAAACTGTGATTATGTTAGCGGGAGTCATTTGATCCTTCACTCAACCAAATTGATAAATACAAAAATGGTGATTCATTCCAGAATTAATCAAATTACTCTTTATGAGCAAGCAAGTCAATTAATTGTTCACTCAACTGAATCAGTTTGTTCTAAAACATTAAGTAATTGCCAATAATTTGCATAAAATTTAAGTATATGTGTATACAAAAATGTTCAGAAAGTGCATGACTTTTTTTATTTATTTATTTTATTTTTGTAGAATGAAAAAGGAGTTACAATGAAAAATTTAAGTGGATAACAACAACACACACAAACACCCTTTTAATTCCATAGAAATAAGTCAAGTAGTTTTGGGTAGTCAATCGACCTGAACTATCCATTTAAGGAGATTTAATAGGCAGCAACCAATTCAAATAACTAAAATGTAGGTTGGCCCCTCTTTTCTCTAAATGTAATGTTACAGTATATCTGCAAGCAATCCTATATGTTAGATATCGCTGCACGGCATTCAATTTGATGATGCGACAACTCAAGGGTCGCAAATCACAGCAATGGCACGGGCGGAACTTTGACAGAGCGATGACAACTTCCACATCAAGAGGGAGATGGATAGTTCTCATAAATCTTGATCCGAGGGTCTCCAATCAATACGCTGAGCGTGAATGACAGCTCATTCTTCATATATGGGAACTGCCCACCTTACAGCCACCCGCAAAACTCGTAGGACCTTATTGTCATAAACTGTCACCTGTGTCCCTTATGTGACACCTGGCTCATGTAATCATGGCAATATCGACTGATCACCTGCAGCAAAAAAAAAAAAGCTAAATAGGGCTCCTGCTAGCTCAACACAGTATTTGTTATATTTTAAGAAGGTATAACGCCAAATGATAAAGTGTAAAAGGCATCAAAAACCAATGAATGTATTATGTATAACGTAGTGAGGGCTTGTCAAATTCACAATGTCACTTCCGATGTTGTGAGCTGAAGCATATGCTTACATTGTGCAGCCTCAGCGAAACACATATATATTTGACAGCACTCTTCACCGCGGTAGTCTATGTATAACATTACCTCATTTTTTTTTATACCATACATCATCTTACATAAACCTCAATTGTCCTCTCCCTGCTATGTACCTCACAACATAAAAGGTCATGTTTGACAATATGAATTCATGCCATCAGAATGACCATGTACTGTATGACTTGTGGCACTGGGCTGCATTAATAGAAAGAGCATTGCAAGACTCAACTCTGAAAGGTCTAATCCGTGGCCTTCATAAATGTCTCTAAGAATATGAAGGCAAATGTTAACAGCAAGAATGAAAAAAGAACCACGTTATTGCCTTTATACGTAAATCAATGAATCATTCGCTCAACTAAATTTGATAGATACACAGATAAATAAATTAATTAATTAATATGATTCATTAAGTTATGAAACTGTCAAAGAGTCACTTAACTGTTCACTCAACCAAATTGATTTGTTCAAGAATGAATAAAATAACTGCCTTTATGAGTGAGTGAATCAATTAATCATTCACTCAACCAAATCAACTTGTTCAAAAAGATTAAATCATTCATGAACAAAACACTACTCTATGTAACTCAAAGACACACAGCAGTTCATTCATAGCAAAAACACAAAGTAACTAGTAATACTATGTATAAAATAAAAAGTTGCTTAGTATCAAATCAATGTACAGTATTGTATATTGCTCAAATATACATTTTATTACATTTTTATGATACATATATTGATCATAAACTAATAATAATAATAATAATAATAATAATAATAAAAACCCCCACAGAAAATAACACTTTAAATATAAAATCAGAATATTAAGATTTCTGAGGGATCATGTGACACTTAAGACTGAAGTAATGGCTGCTGAAAATGCAGCTTTGCCATCAGGAGTAAATTCCATTTTAAACTAATTAGATTTTATTTGCGAGTTAGTTTAGCTGTAATATTTCACAATATCACTGTTTTTACAAGTTTACAAGCTGTAATTTTTCACGATATTGGTTTTTACGGTGTGTGTGTTTGTGTGTTTGGTTTAGACTTCGTTAAGAACTTGGGGTGGAACGGTTCAGCTTTTTCACGGTTCGGTTTGTTTCACGTTTTTAGAGTCACGGTTTCGGTATGGTTCAGTATGTGCTATGTTAATGGTAAAACTATACTTAAAAAAAATCTATCTATGAGCAACAGCACAAATAAATACAATAGAGTAAAAATACAAATAAAATAAACAGTGATTTTCGTTTTTATTAGCATTATAGAATTAGTTTTTAGGTACAGAAATTGAATAAAGTAATCACATGTAAAACAGCATCGCATATTTGACTGTATAAATTAAAGACTGTTCTTTATTAAAGTTACATAAGCTTTTTAATTAAGAGCAGTGAGTGATTTCTTTGTTGTTGCTGTTCGATTAATATAAAGACTGTCACTTTAAGAGAATGCACTGATCCAGTAGGCCTACGTTCAGCCAGCTATGTCTGCTGTATGATACTTACCAAAACGGGCATTTTGTTCTACTGTTTGTTCTAGTGTTTAAAAAAAAAGGGGGAAGTTGTGGCTTAGTGGTTACAGAGTTTGATGGCTGCCCACTGCTCCAGGTGTGTGTGTGTGTGTGTGTGTGTGTGTGAGTGTGTGTATGTGTTCACTGCTGTGTGTGTGCACTTTGGATGGGTTAAATGCAGAGCACGAATTCTGAGTATGGGTCACCATACTTGACTGTATGTGACGTCACTTTTTTATTTTTATTTATAGCAAACTATATTGCAGATGCTTTTTGTCAGACATTTAAGTTGAACCGCGCGTGCCGAACCGTGTGTGGTGAACCGAACTTCATTTTTTCAGCGAACTATGGCATCCCTAATATATATATATATATATATATATACTCAGAACTCAGACTTTTGAACAGCAGTGTACATATTTTGAATGTTACACAGTGCTTATATTATTTCTGAACACCCTACAGCAATTGTATAAAATGTAATAAAATGTAAAATACAAATAAAATATTATGATATTCAGACATCTCTGAGAGGAGTAGGATGCAGTAAAAAGGAATAAATGATGATTGATGTTGATTAAATTATTATATTTTTTCCTGTTGATCAAATCAGTTCATTTAAACAGACAATAAATGTCCATAAGAGTAGACGTTCTGCATGCACAGGTGTCTCTTCTCAATTTCCCTCAATGGCAACTCAATAATTTTGAGGCTGCATTGACTTGAAGCGAATCATACACATGCGTTTTTGTGGCTTTGTGCTAGTACTGCAAATCACATTTTATATTCTCAGTATTTCAGTGCAGAGCTACACTGAGCCAAGGCAGCATGCCAGGAGAGAAGAGCATCCTTTAGTGTTTTAAACAGCTGGGCACGTGTTGAATGTCAGAGGAACTGTGGGGTCTCCAGGTGGCCGTGAGAAACTGAGGATTATCTGAGAACATTGAATTTAAAAGTAACAAAACAAACATTAATTAGCCTTCCCATGATCCCCTACAAGCCGCATATCAACAGATGTCTTACGAATGTAGGGGTGAAAGAAAATAGAAAATGCGGGCAGCTGGCCACCCCCCTCGTGTTTGTTTATCTGCACAGGAGCATCAGGTGCCAAGCAGTCTGCCATTTTTAAATGATTGATAATGGCGTCTCTTGAGAGTTGAGCTGAAACGAGCACAGGAAATGCTGAAAGGATATTAGCCGGGGCATCTCCTCCGTGCATTCATTCTTGAATTTACATGACCATCACTCCAATAATATGGACATGATTTTGAAATGAGACAATGTCTCTGCTTTACTGTTGATAATTATTATAATTATCATCAATCATGCCATCGTTATAATTGTTTTCATTAGTATGCTTATTACTGTCCTCAAACAATCTAAAATATAAACCATAAACAATAAACTTCATTACCTTCGTGAAATTATCTGTTGTTAACATCATTGCTCGCCTCGACAGTGAACATTTTCTTCTTATTTGCGATTAAAAATAAACGTGAATGAACTGTAAAATGTACACGTGTGAAAAAAAAAGTCCTTACTGGAAATATTTAATTAAATTTCACTAAAAGTCCTGCATTACACACACACACACACACAGACACACACACACACACACACACACACACACACACACACACACACACACACACACACACACACACACACATATATATATATATATATATATATATATATATATATATATTATTTATTGTTTGATTGATTGATTTGTATTTTGAAAAAAAAAAAAAAACTTTTAGTATTTAATTCAAAGTAATCACTTTTAGCTTCTGTCTAGGCCAGGCTGTAAAAGGAAGGAAAGATTAAAATTGAACACACATTATTACAGTCCCTTAATTAAGGCAAACCACATTATTCAATATATTTTCAAACATATGGAATCCTTTTTCCACCAGTGAATAAAAAATTTAAATTAAAAAGGTAATTGTGACTTTTTTATCTCGCAAACCTGACTTTTTTCTTGCAGTTTGGGGTTTACATCTCACAATTCAGACTTTTTTCATGATACAAACTTCCAATTCATTGTTTCTCAGAATTGTGAGATATTGACACATACATCAGACTTTTTGTCTCAGTATTGCGTTATATAAACGTACAGTTGCGTGAAAAATTCAGAATTGCGAGAAAAAAAGTCACAGTTGCAAATTGTAGAGTCAGAACTGCAAAATTATTTTTTTTTTCTCAAAACTGTGAGCTTTTATCAGCAATACGTTTTTCATTATTAAAAATTTAGAAACAAAGCGTTTCTGAGAAAGAAAGTCAGAACTGTGAGATATAAACTGGCAATTCTGATAACATTGTCTTTCCCCCTCAGAACTGGACTTTATAACTTGCAAGTGCAAGTTCATATCTCAAAATTTTGAGAAAAAAAAAAGTCAGAATTGTGAGATTTAAACTCGCAGTTCTAAGAAATAAAGTCAGAACTGTGAGATATAAACTCACAATTCTCTTTTTTCATTATAAAAAAAAATAAAAATAATGTTGCAATTAGTCAGAATTGTGAGATATAAACTTGCAATTTCTTGCAAAGTCTTTTCCCCTCTCAAAATTAGACTTCATGACTCGCAATTGCGAAATATAAACTCACAATCTGAGGAATCCCGCTATTCTGAGGAAAAAAAGTCAGAATTGCGGGATGCAAATGCGGGTGTTCATAGCCTTCAAGCCTTGTATAGTTATCCTAATATAAGCCCATCATCTAGCTCAGATCTCTGATTTTTCGAATATGGATGTACCTGTAGATGGTTTTAGGTTATAAACGGTTATAAAAGGTTATAAACATACACTTTTGCAGTCCACAAGGCCTCCACCAATCAGTGCACAGCATTTGCTTTATAAAATGTAATTTCAGTCCTCTTGCCTGTCTATCACACAGTTCTGAGAAAAGAAGGCCTTCTTATTCTGCTCTTGCATTTCCGAGTCATTACGGCCTGAGGGACTTTAAAACTTCATGATAAAGCAAACAAATGGCTCATAATCACAGTCGTAATGTGGATATGGGTGTCATTAGCAATGCTATTTATTTCCCCAGCGCTAGTCGAGCGAGCACGGCTCTCGTTTTCCCTCCATTTCCCTCACTCTCCCTCTCCTCTCGGCGGAGTGACTTATTGTCTCTGACAAGAACGCCAGCTCCTCCTTCCCGTTCACGTTGATCCTTCAAACCCTACAGAATGGCACTGCTCATTTGTGCAGCTTTGCAAAAGCTGCAGCTGATCCAGAGTCAGTGCTAGCGATCTAGCGGATAAACGTGAGTCTGGTGCCCTCGATCCGCTGCAAAACACCACGAGACAAGAGAGCAGAGCATCGGATTAGCCAGACAGATCACCAAGCCAGGCCAGAAAAATAAGACGGATCATGGAAGCAGGATACCTTTGAAAATAGATTCAGTGCAACCCAGGAGAGTCAAAAAAGAAACACCCACAAAGATGTGGGCAGACCTTCAAGTATAAAAGATGGGAAATCTGAGACTTCAGCAGTGAGCCTGAAAAGAGAGACTGCCTTTTCATGTAGGGTCAAGAGAGACTAACTTGCTGCTGCTATTCTGTCTTGCCACACAAGAAGATGAGTACACCCAAAAATATAAAAACAGGGGCATGTCAGTATGTTGCATCACTTTCAGAGATGTCATCAGCTCACTGTCACCTTTACACGGTGTTGAGCTCTCCGTCACTCTTCCAGGGACCATCATGAGCCCTCTCTGGCAAAGGAGCATATTCTTCATTTTTTCCAAATTCAAAGGCAACATCACATCTGTGCTTCACAGTGAAGCATATCCTAGAATACACTGTGCTAAGCACAAAAAAAATAAAAAAATAAAAAAATAAAATAAAAATTCAGAAACGAATGAAGATGCATATATCATCAGTATACTTAATATAATGAATAATATACAAATAAAATAAATAAATATTATTCCTGTAAAAAGCCAATAAAATACTTAATTCTAACTTAAGAAAACAGCTATAAATATATTTAATTCAGTACTATATATATATATATATATATATATATATATATATATATATATATATATATATATATATATATATATATATATATACATATATCATTCAATACTGAGAAATACTGAACAATTACTTTAATTCAAATGGACTTAAAACAGGTATATTTCATTAAATTCAGCTGAATCTTGACTCACTTTCAAGAAACATCTAAAGACTCATCTTTATCGCCAGTCTTAAACGTCTTAACGTCTTAAACGTCTTAAACGAGTAAAAAGCTCAAATCAGTTCATGAGGTGAAATATTAATGCTTAATAATAATTAAAAAAGGTTAATTCCTGGCAGTGATTCTCACTAAGTTAGTAGCTGACAGTCAATTTTTTTTTTTCTTTCTCAGATTGGGTGAAATGTCTCCATGAATAAGAAAAAATAAATAAAAAATAAATATCTCAAAAATAAGACAATAGCAATTCAGCCGCACTGATAGATTACACTCTCCATCAGAAAAACTTTTGCTTTCTGCAAGTAATCAAAAAACAATTGGCAAAGAGCAAAAAGTTGATGGGTGATTGGAATCAGCATGTTTAAATTAAAACCTTTTTTTTTACATTGTTATGACATTGTACTGACATGTACATTTGAACATCACAATTATATAAATATGCACACCGGAGAGGAAAACAGTTAATCTTTAAAGCATACTTTTACCTTCTCATTCTTTTCACAGTCCTACTATCACCTCATTGATTTTCATTTTCTGCAAATGACATTTTTTACATTTTATCCAAAATCAATACAGTTTAATTCATTAATGGGCAAAACTGTCAAAAAAAACTGAGGGGTCCTTTAGCAGCATGGGGTCCCATAGGGCTGCCTTAAAATCTGCCTGTAGATTACAACATCAACGGTTAATGGGACAGTTCAACCCAAAATTAAAATTTTGTCATCATCAAATTTAGAAACTCATGTATGAATTTCTTTCTCCCGCTGAGCACAAAAAGAAGATATTTTGAAGAAATACAACTGGTTGGAAGCCAATGACTTCCATATTATGAAAGAAATGTACAAATATATAAACAAATACTACAGAAAAGTCAATGGCAATCGTCAATTGTTTGGTAACCAAAATTCTTTAAAAAATGTTCTTTTGTGTTCAACAGCTGAAGGAAATTCATACAGGTTTGGAACAACATGAGAGGTCACTTTCACACCCCATTCCCCTCCTTTTCCCACAGCTTTCTAAACTTCTTTCACTCCCTTCTCATTAAAGGCATAAATTGCAAAAAACAAAATAAATAAACAAGTCACTGTGTGTGGGTGTAAAGTAGATTTGTTTGCTTACAATTCAAAAATCATTTTATAATTCCATGGAAATGTAGAACTGCTTCAGGCCTTTATAAATAAGCCTATAAAAACAAAATCACCTTAAACCACAAATCAAAACCCCAGTATGCAATATAAAATAATCACCTTACCTGTTTTCTGTGAAAAGCAAGACATCAAAAAAGTGAATAATAAAAAAGAAAGAATATTTAAATACATAAAAAAAGCACAATGCTGTCTGTGCTCTCGCATTGCCAAACGAGACAGACCCGACCCTCCCTGTGGCCACACAAATGACTCAGCACAATACATTTTCTCCCAATTACAGACCTGCTACATGCATTTTACTGCTCTGAACACATGCTGCTTATTAAAAAGAAATAAAGCCGCATCCCAGACAAATACTCCCTCGGATTGTTGTTTACCCAAACCGCAACATGCTTATTAGAAAAGTGCATAACTACTGGTGAGGCGTGAACCCTCAGCGGTGTCCAGTGTTGAAGATTGAACATCAGTGATTCTATCAGACCCTAATAAAGCAACATTCAGCTAATCCAATCCATAGCAGCATCCTTCCTGCTATGTTTTTTTTTTTGAATAGCTAAACAAACAAACAAACAAAAATCTCAATTAAACAGGTAAAAACAGAAAAAAATGTATAATGGTGTAGGAGGTATCAAGATAATCTAATGGGATGGGGCGCCAGGCAGATCCGACTCAAACACTTTCCACACGAGAGAAAAGTGCACTACAAAATGAATTTGAACTTAATTGCTTATGGTGAAATCTAGATGTGGCCAATTCTGGATATGTTGCCTATATAATTGTATTATAACTAATTGCATCTCAGCTGGTCACCAATGCTAAGGTCATGGGCTTAAATCCCACTGGACATACACACTGGCAAAATACCTGGAATTCAATGTTAAAAGCATATGCCAAGTGAATAGATGTCAATTTAATGGCACCAAATGAGACTGCTTAAGTTACAGTTTTTTCACACAAAACTGTATAGAATTCACAAAAATAAGTACAATTTACAGTAAGATACCATTAGATAACATTATTTGTTGTATTTACTATATAACTATAAAATTAACATTAACTAAGATTAATAAATGTGTTACCATTAAATTTAATGAAAGCAAATGAAACTGCTCAAGTTACTTTACACAGAATTGATTCAAAATACATGAAACAAAATCTCTATTAAAATCACTAAAAGTATCTTCCAAATGAATAAATGCTAATGTAATGGCTAAATTAGATTGCTTGTTATTTTACACTAAATATACTCAAATGTCACTGAAAAATGTCTTGAAACTCACGAACAGCCTCAGCAAAATGCTAAATATAAATGTAATGCCAGAAACTGCAACTGCTTAAGTTATTTTACACAATATTTATTCAAACATCACAAAGAATATCTAAAAACTCAAGTGAATAAATTACAATTTAATGACAGCAAATAAGTTGGTTTACACATTATTTACTTAAAACTGGATTGGAACCAACACGCTCTAAAGCTTTGTCAGCTAGTCAACATGAAAATGTGCTCGCAACTCACTTTACCTCATGATGCGACGGATTTCCGAATTCCAACAGAATATTTAATGTGAAATAAAAATGTAGAACTTGATTTCACAGTGGAGGAAGGGATGAAAAAGTTGACTAGTCTTTAGTGGCATCTGAGATGCTCACGAGGCACAGTTATGACTGTACATTTGAATGAAATATTACAAAGACAAACCAATGAAGTGTGCACAATAAAACCAGTAGCATGCATTAAGAAAGTAAACAGGGTCAGTTTTGTTTGTACATTGAATTGAAATGCAGAGTAAGGTGGAGATGAGAAATAGAGCATGTGTGGGGAGAAAGAGAGAGAGTTCTGGATGGAAGGGGAGTTTCTTTCATCTTCTGCTTACTTTGAGAACCACCTACATCATAAACAGAGCTCTCGATATCTCTCTTTTTCTAACTACCTAAGCTCTAAACCAAGCATGCGCTCCCACATATATACATAGACCCACAAACATCAAACGCAATCGTACAAACACTTACACAGCAAACTTCTACAAGCAGACAAGCTTCAGAATAGAGATGGTTCCACCTCTAATGGATGGCAGCTCTAAGAGCTCCTCCAAGAACGAAAATACCTTCATTTGCACGGTTTCTTTTTCCCAGTGAGACCTATCCAATCAAAAACTTTCAGTTCATTTCTCTTTCCATCAGGTTGTCAAATCGTCATCTTCAATCAGCAGCATGATTCTCTTTCCCACAGTAACAGACTAATCTATCTGATACGGCAGCAAGTCTCAACCAATGAGAAGAGCACCTCTAACAAGAAGAGAATGAACTCCTTTCCTTTTGTTTTTATGCATAATTCATGCACCACATCTCTCTGCCTTTTTCTCTCTGTCTTTGCCTCAGAAATTGATTATTTCACATTGGACCCGTCATGCAGATATTAAACACCTTAAAGAAAACAAATATGGTTTATTTGCATTGCCATACATAAAGAAAGTAATACATATTCAGTTATTCCATGCGTGTTTCATCTTAACCCAGTTGTAAAATGGATATGAAGAGAAGCCGAGATGGGAGCTTTTTTCAAATCCACAAAAGAATCATAAAAACTTCACAGGATTGAGAAACGTGCAGTTTTTCTTCCCTAAGCATTTCTGATCCAGCCCATGGAGTTCATTATTTGATCTGTTATATTTCAATATTAGTTTTTTCCTGTAGCATCACATTCGTGACTAGGGTGTCAAGCTCGAGCTCATTCGAGAGAGAAATCGCAGCACTGCGCTAAAATAGATGGGCAAGTGTGCCATGCTGGGACGAGGTACAAGAATTTCCCATCCAGTCTGCCTGCTTTACCTTCATGGAGTCCCCATCCATTACGCCAATGGAGAATAACTGAATGGGATTTCACTATTCCTTCTAAAATAAATAATGAATCTGAGTACTTGGTTTGAAAGTCATTGTGACCGGTCTCATATGTCACGGAGGCTTGGCAGCTGGCACTGTAAATGCGATGATAAAGCTTTATACAAAGGCAAAATCTCCCTATCAAACTCTGGCTTTTCCTTTCACAAACTCCCTCTGGCTGACAATTTCTCTTTGTCGGTTTTGTCATCCCTTCATTCATGAAAGACTCTTATATCTGCTGCTCCAAAGCTCTTCCCCTCCAACTACATTCCTCATACTAAACGCCTGCTCCATTTAATGTATTATGATTATACACAGCATGCAAAACCATACATGCAGACACAGGGGCGCCATGCAACTATCTAATGTATGTATCAACTTAAACATTAACCTTATGTAGACACAAATAATCTAGATAGACACACGAAGATCTCTTCCACAGCAACGTTTTTGAACCTACAAAAATCATGAATCTCCATTTTCAAAGACACAAATAGTTCTTTTGGAAGTTACATTTAAAATCTGAGCGGTGCATGACCCTACGCTTGAACGGGCATGGCGCTTTTGGGAAGATGAATCAACTGTAAAACCTCTCATTCTGAAGGGACACAGTCTCCACAAAATGTTTGGGCGGTCCAGGTCTGTGACCTTGGCTGATATAATGGTCCATGCAGAAAGGCTTTTAGAAAGAACTGATAGAGCCGAGGAGCATTTTTCAGGTATTCTTTTATCCTTTGGAGTGCATGGCATCTGTGATTAAGACCAATAGCTTCAAAGGACTGGGCAGAATGCCCACAGCAGTTCCCACACTCTCTACTTCTTTTCCTATATCTTGTTTTGTCCTTTTAATGTATGAATAAGGGATGAAGTTTCTGTTGTGTTTTAAGAGGAAACAAAAGGGAAAAGTTAACAGTTGGCAGGCACATGTAAACAACTGCTTCCAAGCGGTCCGCTTGCTTTATCGCCCTTCTGCCGGTGCATTTGGGATTCGGCATGGATCCATTTAGTGACTGGTGGCAGGGAAACTGTTAGTGAGACATCTGTTTTATGGGGAGTCTATCTGTGTATGTCCGGCTATGTGTTGAATATTAAAAGGGGCTTCTTTAGGTTTCTAAAGGCCCGTCTTAATGCAAAACTCAGTTGTCTGCTGTGCCTGGGGATATGCTGTAATTTTGGAGACGACCTGCTTTTGTTTCACTGTTAAGCGTGCGCGTCCTCATGGAGACTGTCAGAACCGTGTCAGAGCTTGTTGTGCCTCGGCAGGTTCACCATATACTATTTTCACCATTCAGGCTTTCACTGGTATCCCACTTCTCTCAATTATCATCTTATTTAAGGGCAATTTGGCTCTCTACATGATAGATGAAGCAAAAAAGGGGAGGTGTGGATAGTAAAAGAGACATCTTGAAATTGGGGCTGAGAGAAAAAAAGGAGAAAGGTTACATTTCATACTGATGGAAAAGGAATAAAATAGACATCCAAACAACACCTAGTATCAGCCTCAGACGTCACGCCCATGGACCGCTGGGTGAACGTCTGATGCATACGCCACACAGAAGTGGAAACATTTAAGGAGTTTCGAAGTCCACATCGGATTGGTTGAATTATACAGGATTTCTGGGAGTGTTGCATTTTTTAACGTTCCAATGGAAACAAAGATGCCATAGTGCCAAATCTCCTCACAAAAGAAGAAAGCTGTCGTGTTTACAAATTTGACGACAAGTGCTTATCAGGATCAACTAAATGCTGGATTCTTAAAAGTATGTGAAATATTTTAAGTTCACGGCAATCTTTAAAATATGTCAGAGTTTTACAGCTGAATGAAACAAACTGCGATTGGTGGTTTGACATGTTGATCAAACGACCTCATGGGCGAGCCTTGGCCAATGAATACTGCCATTGATTCCAGACCTTCAGCCTTCAGTCTTGAAGGTCTGGCTACGTGAGACTAAACAACACTAAACAACCATGCAGTACACTTACACCTTACAACAACCAGGCAACCCACCTATTTATAAAACTATATATAAAATACAAGAAATATGCATATTTTACATGCTATGAGCAAATCATTGAATTGATGGATCAGAAGCACAGAGTTGTTTATAAATGAAACAAGCCTTATGATTAATTAATTAATTTGGATTTCTATAAAATGACTATGAGACTTCATTAAAGCGCTTAAGCATCATTGGCATTTTCCTCACAAATAAAACCAAAGCAGTTATTTTTGAAAGTATTTTGAATTTTTGAATATACTGTACAAGTAGCTATAAGCTATAAAATAAAATCAACAATAGCATAAAGTGTATTTTAATTTAACTATAATTTAAATCAGTCATGTTTACACAATTATGATTCAATAATTCTGTTATTGTTCTGAATGACAATGAGTCAACTGATTAAATTGGAACAATGTATTCTATTTAAAGTTTCATTCACAAACGAAACAGCCCTATGCAGGTGTAATATGCACAGGGAGAGTTTTCGAGGAAGCCAAACTGCCTGATTCCGTGCAGACTAACTCACTCCTAACTCATTGCTTGCTACTCCGTTACCACTGTCTAACCGTCTCTCTCCCAATGTGCTGGATAGACCAAGGCAGTCTGGTTCTCCTTGCTCTCCCTAATGGAATGAGCATACAGTTTACAAATTAAAACAATTGTATCTGAGGGCTAGAAGCGCACTGGTCCATGAACTATGAAGCAACAACGTGCCAAAGCGCCAGTATTTTAACGTGATGAGTAGAGGAAGATGCCACAGACATCAGTTGGCCTTTATTTAATTTAATTTGACTCGTCTTCAGTCTGCGCACAGCTGCGGCATGACTCGACGCTGAATGCATTGTTTTTTTGTTTTTTCTTAAGTTAATGGGGTGGAAATTAAATGCTACGTGTTATATGGGGTGTCCAAACCCATGGACAAAACGGAGACAGATAGCAGGGGAATTATGGGTAACTGTGTCTAATTTGCCATTAAAAATGCAGAGCTTATTTAAATCCACTGATGCATGGTGTACATTTGTGAGTAAGAGCGGCTCGGGTTGCGTAAGCTGAGGATATTTTAGTTTCTCTCTTGCTCTGTGTGATCTGGGCGCTTGTTTCTCACTGCCATGATCAATACACATCTTCTGCACCGCAAAGTATTTCTTATGACTATGCAATGTGAATTCTCTGCAGTATAACCCTCCCCGTCTTCTATCTCTCTTTCATTACTGGCCTCTTCTCTCATGAGACAGGATTATTCAATCTCTCTTTATCGCACACTTTCTCTCTCATTCTAGAAAATATCACACTTTATCGCAGAATCTCATAAGCTTGATATCCCGCTTTTTGTGTTTCTTTCACTTGCAAGCTTAGATTTCTCTTTATTAGGGGCCATTTACACAAGATACGTTGAATTGAGTCTGAATGCGATTTTTGAATAGTTGGCCTTTTTACGAAGTTGGTCTTTTTCCATAGCAACCTATTGTTAAGGAAGTGAATATGTAAATAGGTAATATAAAAATGTGTATCACGATGATAACTAAATGATTATAATAAAAATACTATTATGGAATTATGACAGGAAAAATATAACACTTCATGGTATAAAAAGCAAGATACTAACATCTTTTAAAGAAAAGAAAAAAGTATATTTTAATTTTTTTTAAATTTTAAATATTCCAAATAACTCTCAAAAATGTCAGGGGGACACATATGCAGCATAGACAGAAAATAAATATAATATTAAAATGTACATCCACACAAAAGAGGTGAAATTGTTAGTGAATGTGTTACATGCTCGTCAGAATATGCAAGTCTCGTTTTGAAAGTGCTTTTTCCATAACACACTAAAACAAGAATAACGTAATAAAAAATGAAAAAACAATACCATGTTACATTAGTGTGCAAAATATAATGTTGTTTCTGAAGTTCAAAAGAACAAGTTTCCTGTGTTATCGTTGAATGTCAAAACACATTTAAATGAATACATAAAATGCTTGAATATGAACTAATAGGCCATTCAAAAATCTAGTTACCTCTAGCATTTTGAATGCAACAACCCTTACACAGACTCTCATGCAGGCATGTGCATCTCATTCCCTTCTTTCTTACACACAGCATCCTCTTTCATCTCACACACACTTCTGAGCACAGGATGAATCAGAGGACTGATGGTTCCCTCTGATAAAAAATCAGAGTGAACCATCTCGGTCACATCAGTCCAAGTCCAACAGATGTGTGTGCGTGTGCGATTTCCAGCTGTTTTCACCACATGGGGAGTGATGGAGTGGCCTGCTGCCCGCTCAGTCTGCACTGAGAAAGATGCCCATAGTATAAACAAGTGTATTTCTGCATCTGTAGGCAAAGCCAAACTGATACACATAACGGCCCATGAGTGCAATCTCTGCTTTCCCGCTCATTTGGCTTCTCTATCTGTGTTTACTTCTGAGCATGCTGAGCAGATGCTGGGACACATCATGAGCTTTACAAGCCAAATACTGAAAGACACACGCACAAGGAAAAAGTGTCCCAAGACGGAACCTTGGGGGATGCCAGCTTCACACCACCACAAATGAAGCCAGCAGGGTAGGAGGTAGAAAAGCATACAAAGAGAGTTAGAAAGGAGGACAGTGAGTGAAAGTGCAGTTTAAGCTCTTCAAAGTGTCAGCTCCGGGTAGTTGGACTGGATAAAGCTCCATGAAGACGCCATTGCAATCAAAATATATTTAACCAGGGGCGAAAATCTCATCTAAATGTTGGGGGGGGGGGGGGGGGGGGGGCAATAAACATAACATTTCTCATGAGCAGGTTTTGAAGGGGACACCAATAAAACAGACAAAATTGTACTTAAGGATATGTGTACAGAGGAAAGCCTTACTATTGCATGGAGACCGTTCCATTACCCTTCTTCTCAAAGTTTCTTTTTGGTTCAATGAAAAAGCTGACTAAATTTTTTTGTTGCAATGTTTTTGAAGTTGTTTACACAATCAAGCCACCAAAATACAATGGAAAACTTTTATTTATTTATATAGCACATTTAATAGCAATGTTGTTGCTTCACAGTTATAATTAAAACATGCATATATAAAAACATTTGCCATGCCTAGCAAAATGAAGGCATACAGACTCTTAGACATATACCCGCACACATAGTGAGATCGGTATAGACGTGAAAAAACAAAATAAAATAATAATTTATTACGTCAATGACTGATTTGTTCAAAAAGTGGATTCATTCAGTTAGGAAACACCTCCTCAAGGTTTTTTCAAAGACGCAATTAGTGCTGTAGCTTAGTTTTCAACTTTTTTCGTTGGTGTAATAGTGCTAAAACATGCAATATTTTAAAATAGAGGAGGCAAACTAATTGTATTGGTCTGGGGATCCCTGCCGATTGTTATTGTTATTAATATTATTTGCTTAACCACTTTAAAATGGCTTTTTGGCAGCTTTTAGTCAGAAACCGTAAAGAAAATATATTCAATATCGCTACTCATTATAAATACTTGGTAAATTATCAGCCCAGCCGCTCCGGGAGACGTTCAATCCATAGACTGTATAAAAACAGGTTCAAACTAATATCTAATTTATATCTGATGGTTGGTTGATATTCCAGAAGGGAGGCTAGCCTCCTCTATGATGTTATTTTCTCAGCACTCCTCAGCGCTGAAAGTGAACACTCGATGCTGATTGGTTCCCCTGGCCTCCCCCCTCCCCTTCTCTTTCACTTAGCGGTGTAATTACATCAGCAGATTCGGCACATTCACGATAGAAAAGCGGAGCTTTCATGTAATGGTATTACAACTGTGAAATTACAAACAAAAATATATACATTCTGAGACATGAACTGAAATGAGTAGTGAATTTTATTAACATTAAATCTTCCTCATTTTCACCTCATTTTCAACTGTTCCTCCCCTGCCTCACCCGACGAGCCGCCACTGAAACCGACTACATCATAGTGAACCGCACTAGACTAATCTAACGTACAAGACTTGTATATGCGTACACTATGGGTGTGTGTAAGACGTTATTAAACAAGCTAGGTAAACGCCTGTATAAAACGCCTGTTTTCTCGCACCGGACTGTGTGTGTGTCGGTGGTGGTGAGGTAAAAGAGGAGCAGGCAGTGGACCAAAGCAATGTGAGGCAAAGCAGGGGGAACTCGAGATGTTTAAAACTTTTTTTTGTTGTTGCTCAGTTTGCATTTGT
This sequence comes from Carassius carassius, assembly GCF_963082965.1. Classification (NCBI taxonomy): domain Eukaryota; kingdom Metazoa; phylum Chordata; class Actinopteri; order Cypriniformes; family Cyprinidae; genus Carassius; species Carassius carassius. The sequence goes on from NC_081794.1 coordinate 24,175,706, forward strand.
ATTGTTTTACTACTTACACAATTAGTTTAACTACCGTTATATATCATTATATTATTTACAATACACATAATTCAATTATATTTTAGGGGCGGACAACCCTCAGACAACCCCCTATTTGAACCAGTCAGCTTCAAAAAAATAAATAAATCCCACATGAATTTTAAAACATCTCGTCTAAACGGCACGTTCCATGCTAAAACGGTGTACCCGCGGTTATCAGAGCCTGGAGATTAATTAGTCAGACATGTAAAGGCAGATCACATTCTAAACATTTAAACAGGCACCTGCAGGGTGAGACATATGCTTGTTAAAAAAGTAAAGAAAAGTATAAATCAAGTGATGAACACCTGAGGAAATCCAAATGTCATGTCCCTGAAGAGCGTTCTTAGAAATTAGCTTTCTTTATCAAAAGAAAAAAGTTTATTTACCCATCCACCCTTCTTTCTCATAACTCATTTTAGTCAGCTAAGTAGATGTCAAAGCAAAATGTGAGAGGGTGTAAATTAGATGTGAAAGAAAGAAAGAAAAAAAATACTCCCACACAATCCTGATGGAACCCAAGGCAGTTGTTCAATGCCAACCTCACCTCAGACAGATTTGATGTGGAGAGTGTTGCCAAGAGATCAGGTGTACGCATTGACAACTCTACAGTCAACCAGCTTCAGTCTTTAGAAACAGAAACTCACAGAACTACAGGGAAGAGTTCAGCGATGACAGCTCCCACCTGCCATTGCAAACAGTTCAATGATGCTAGTTGAGGCCTTTCTTCTGTTTTCGTTTTAGCCCTGTTTTCACCTGGTATTAAAGAGATAGGTCAACCAAACATGACACTTCTGTCATCTTTCGAGTGCTGTTCTAAACCTGTATGACTTTATTTCTTCTGCTTAACAAAAAAGAAGATATTGTGAAGAGTATTTCAACTGTTTTTGTCTGTTCACTCTTAAAAAATAAAGGTTCTTCTTTGAAACTGATGGTTCAATGAAGAACAATTAACATCTATGGAAGATTGTATGGAAAATTATTTATAATAATAACATTTTCTTGACACTAAGAAAAAAAAAAAGTCCTTCAATTGCATCACTTTAAAAATACACTTTTGGAATCTTTATTTCTAATAGTATTGAATGAGTAACAATGAGGTCGAAAACAACTAAACAAACTTAGACCCCACTGATGTTCATTTTTGTAGAAAGAATGTCATAGGTCTAAAATGACATGAAGGTGAGTAAATGACAATGGAATAGAAGTGAAGTGAAGTGACATTCAGCCAAGTATGGTGACCCATACTCAGAATTTGTGCTCTGCATTTAACCCATCCGAAGTGCACACACACACAGAGCAGTGAACACACACACACACTGTGAGCACACACCCGGAACAGTGGGCATCCATTTATGCTGCGGCACCCGGGGAGCAGTTGGGGGTTCGGTGCCTTGCTCAAGGGCACCTCAGTCGTGGTATTGAGGGTGGTGAGAGAACTGTACATGCACTCCCCCCACCCACAATTCCTGCCAGCCCGGGACTCGAACCCACAACCCTTCGATTGGGAGTCCGATTCTCTAACCACCAGGCCACGACTTCCCCAAAACAGAATATAAATTTTGAGGTGAACTTTCTCTTTAATACCAGGTGCGAACACAGCCTTTGTATGATGGTCTAAGACACCCAAGAGAGCTGTGAAAGAGAAAGAGATTGGGAGACAGAAAGAGGACGCTAAGAGAACAATGTGAAATGTGACAAGGCATATTTAATTAAATTTCACAGGCGGTAAGGAATCAGATACAGGAAATTCAAACAAACGCTTCGGTCACCCAGAGAGTCAGATAAGATTTGTTTTCAGGGCTTCTATTAATTTATGGCAAAGTGCTTCTCTGATAAGTGAATTGCTTGGCTGTAATTAGCAGTCTGAAGGATTCGAAGCAAGACGAGGCCATGGAAGGTGCACCAATATAAACAAAGAAAGATTAGTGGAAGAGGGAAAGATCAATGGTCATTGGTTAATGTGCTAAACTTTGGTGGAAAAAAATGCAGCAGGTAGAATGAGATGCAACTGATTTTAAAGTGGTAACACTTAAAAATAATGGTTACATGAATGGTGCCTTTCATTAGCAATGCAATAGAAGAACCATTTTTGGTTTCTCAAATATCTTATCAGTTAAAATAGTTATTTAAAGAACCTTTTTATTTGTTGTTTGTTTATTAATTGTTGGTTTAAGGATCATTTTGATCTAAATATTTTTTTTCCCACTTTAAAGAAACCTCTGCATAATGGAACAGTTCCATGGATGGTAAAGGTTCTCCTTGAAACCACAGGTTTTCTAATATACCAACAACCACTGAGTGACCCTCAACACAGGTTTGACTTTGGGTAAGATCTGATAATGTCCGGTCATTGGAGTTGTCTTTGCTGATAGACAGTCTGATAAGCCAACAACCTTTCCAAATCTCTCTCACCATCTACAAATGAATCATGATCACTGTTCAGTCTCAGTGCTTCCTGACTTACTGTTTCAGTCTTTTTTTTTCTTTTTCTGCTTCTTTTTTGAATGCAAGTGTAAATTGGCAAATGTATGTGTGTGTCCATATACATAGTATATTCATGCATATGCATATAAAATTACTCATGTCTTCTTATAATATTTCGGTCAGATGATCACCCACCCCTGCTGCTCCAAAGGCAGTGCTTAGAGAGCATGCTTGTCCTGAGAGACAGAGAAATGAGAAGAAAAATAGAGAAGCCACGGAAACCTTCAGGGCCAGGAGAAAGACAGAGCAAAGAAAGAGTGAGCTGAATGAAATATGAATTTCACAGCGGGTGGGGGGAGCTTTTTGTTCTGTTTGTAATGGTGAATATTTGATGAGTCGAGGCTGTTCCGTAAGCATAGCACCATATGCTAACAATCAAATTATGAGCAGACTGCAAAGTCCCCCGTCACGTGAGCCATTAGTGCTGCAGGGAACACGGCATCTTGTGCCTCGATGGCTCAGAGCAGAAGTGCCCAGTCCTGCCAGCAATGTTTAGCTGAACTCCTCAAAGCAATGATCTAATCCTGAGTGTGTATATAGGAATCATGTTTAACTGTCATACATCTTATGACTCAAGCTGTGTTTAGATTCTCAGGGTCCCGACTCTACACTGAACAGAGACGACAGAGATGAATCTTTGCTCATACAGAATGACTTTCAATGTCATCAAACACACAAGAAACGAAAAAAATAGGTTCAGAGTTTCTGAGCATGATAAATAACAAACTTGTAAATACTAAATAATAGATAATCCATATAACAATGTGTGTGTGTATATTTATATTTATAAATATATATATATATATATATATATATATATATAGAATTTGAAAACTATATTAATAAATTACTAAAATAAATACATAATATTAAATCAAATTTTTAATATATTTAGTTAATACATATAAATAAAAATAAATTAATTATATAATGACATTATAATTCTAATTATATTTAAATAATTTTAGACAAAAAATACATTATAAAATAATCACATTATAAACTGAAACAATATAAAACTTAATATAATGTATATTATAAGTGCAAATTGATTATATATTGAGCTAGTATTAATGCATACATGAATATGTTTTAATATATCCAAACCATGTGTGAATTGTGCTTAACTTATGATGGCTGTACATCAGCAAAACCGGCTGACTGATGAGCAACAGCTACGACATAATTGATTTCTACCGACCCCTGAGAACTTAATTTTGGACTAGCTCTCTACTAATGAAGTACAGGTCTGAGCTATTAACGATTGTCAATAGGAACTAATTGCTGGCAGTGCGATTAATCAAGGATTTAACTAAATTTGTATCTAGGAAACAAGTCCAGATAGTTAACATCGGCAATGTCGGCAATCACTTTTCAACACATGCCAGGGATTCATTCACATTTACTACTCGAAACCAATAGCATATCAATGCTTTCAGTGTGATTTATGAAAGTTTCATAACACATTCAGGTATAAAAGTTGTATAAATGACACCATGAGAAATGGCATATGGCTGACACCCTGGGGACTCCATCAGTCTGAGCCAGAGATGCACTTGCCCTCAAAGACTTTATGACTTACTTTTTCATTCTGATTTCTTTCCCATTGTTCTCAATCACCACCTCCTTTCCTCCTTCCTTGTCTCCCGAAATTACACCCGATCGTTATACTCTGATACCCTTTCCGCCTTTCTTCAAGGTGAGCAAAGACTGACTTTAAGCTTCGAGACAAAGATCAGCCTGGTCCAAAAAAAAAAAGCTTAACTAATCTATGGTAACACGAGAAAGACAGCGGCAGCATTTCAAAACAGTTTTGACATTAACATATCCTTTTTAAGGATGCAAATCTGCAAATATGAGCGGGAATCTTGCCTAATTAGCGAGGGGAGTTGGAATCAGAGCAAGAACGAACTCTTTCAGGCACTGCAGGAACACAGTTCGGCTGCATCACATGGGTGAGGGTCTCCACCACCCGCTCATCATTTAACTGTACCCATTCAGCTAGATCAGTGATCCAACTCTCTGAGATACCAGGCATGAGCTGGGCACCTGAAGTAGACATTTATTGACTAAAAGAAATCACTCAAAATGCTTGAAAGACATGGAGAGAAAGCTGCAAGGATATTCAACAAATCTCTATATAGAGGATATAGTACAGTTATAATGTTTTTGCCCTCTTCCTGTTTTAATTATTATTATTATTATTATTATTATTTATTTTATATTTTATTTTTTTGCATATTTGTCACACTTAAAAGATTCAGATCATCAAACAAATATTGTAATATTACTGAAAGACAACCAGAGTAAATACAGAATGCAGTTTTGAAATTATGATTTAATTTATTAAGGTAAAAAAGCTGTCAAATCCCACCTGGCTCTACGTGAAAAAGCAATTGCCCCTGAAATCTAATAACTGGTTTTGCCACCCTTTGCAGCAACAACTGCAGTCAATTGTTTGTGATAACTGGCAATGTGTCTTTCACATTGCTGTGGAGGAATTTTGTCCCACTCTTCTTTGCTGAATTGTTTTAATTCAGCCACATTGAATCATTTCAAGCATGAATGGACTGTTTAAGATCATGACACAGCATTGCAATCGAATTTAAGTCCGGACTTTGATTTGGCCATTCCAAAACCTTTAATTTTGTTTTTCTTGAGCCATTCAGAGGTGGACTTGCTGGTGTGCTTGGGATTCACTGATTTTGGTATTCACTGTCGTGTCACAAACTGACAGTAAGACATTATCCCTTAGAATTTTCTGATAGGGGTCCAGAATTCATGGTTCCATCAATTATGGCAAGTCCTCCAGGTCCTGAAGCTGCAAAGCAGCCCCAAACCATCACACTACCACCATCATGTTTGACTGCTGGTATGATGTTCTTTTTATGAAGTGCTATGTTGGTTGTATGCCAGCTATAATGGGACAGACACCTTCCAAAAAGTTAAACTTTTGTAGAATCAGTCCACAGAATATTTGCCCAAAAATATAAAAAAACAAAAAAAACTGGATGGGGGCAAAAACCTTTTCACGCCACTCTATATACACACGCTACTTTAAAAAGTTTGGTGTGTTTATTTTTATTTTATTTGTTGAATTAATATTAATATTTGTTGCACTTTCCCATTGGGAAGATGTTGCCTAGTGGTTAGAGAGTTTGATCCCTAACCCTAAGGATGTGGGTTTGAGTCTTAGGCCGGCAATACCACGACTGAGGTGCCCTTGAGCAAGGCACTAAACCCCCAACTGCTCCCCGGGCGCCGCAGCAGAAATGGCTGCCCACTGCTCCGGGTATGTGTTCACTGCTGTGTGTGTGCACTTTGGATGGGTTAAATGCAGAGCATGAATTCTGAGTATGGGTCACCATACTTGGTTGTATGTCACTTTTTTCTATTAATACTTTTATTCAGCAAGGATACATTCATTTGAACATGATTGACAGTTACAACATTTATAAAGTTACCAAAGTCAGTTTAGTTTAAAAAAGAATTACATTATCTTTTTGAAATCAATTCAACACCATTTCCACTAAAATGTTAAGCAGAAAATTGTTTTCAACATTGAAAAGAATGATAAATGTTTGTTGAGCATCAAATCTTCATATTGCATTGATTTCTGAAGGATCATGTGACACTGAAGCCTGGAGTAATGTCTGCTGAAAATTCAGCGTTGGATAACAGAGATAAATTATATATATATATATATATATATATATATATATATATATGTATACTGTACATACATAGATACATACATAAATATATATATTGCCATTTTTGAGTTACTATTCCACATAGACAGCTACAGGAGTTGCATATATCTCAAAGGGTAACTTGACCTGTGCAATGTGCAATGTGACCTGTGCTATTGTAAAAATTTTGAAGTGTAAGGTAACTGACAGTATAATTTGGATTAAAAAAAAGAAAAGCAAGTGGTTATAAACTAATTGGGGCACTAATTCACCTCAGGGAGGAACACATAAAATCTAATTTTGTGCTGGTTTGTTTTCCTGTAATTGTTCTCACGCCTGCCTGATCAAGGTCATCTGAGCCTGCTGTTATGAACCTCCACCATGCTCAATAAATATTACATGCACCAAAGACAAAGGAAGGAGAGAAGCAGGAGACTGGAAGGCTGGAATAAAGACCCAGAAAAGATAGATATTATGAAGAAAGGAACATATTATGACTTTGTGCTATCTGTTTGTTAACATGCAGGTTGACTTATGTCTACAAAACAGGTTCCACTGGTTTACTGAGAAGCAGGGCTTATGCACAAAAGTTACAAATAAAACATTCATGAGACCACAGCACTGAAATACCACACACGTTCATGAGAGTTAGGCCTAACTGACTCATCTGCACGGTACAGATCCTACCTCTGTAGTAGGGCAGTAACTAAAATAAATAAAACATAACAGTAGGCATGATTGGGTCTTTAATGTAATAGAAAATGCTAAATAAAATGAAATAAATACATTTAAATAAAAAAAATCAACATTTTTAACAATAAGTTTGTTGAATCAATGAATTTTTTTTTTTTTTAAACCTTTAATTGTAATTCTTGTTCTGTCCTCTCTTGTCTTTTTCACTTACTTGTTTAATTTACACATTTTAATTTTAGGGATGCTTTCTAATACATCTGGCTGTCACAAGTGTGATCATTTGTGCCTTTTAGAAGCAAAGACTTATTGCGATGGAGATGATCAGAGTTGAGGAGTACTTGCAAGTTTCCAGTGCTCACCAGAGCGGAGTGTGACCATCTGTCTGTCACACTAGCACACAAACACTTATCTGGAGCTCTACATGTGTGGAGATTTTTATTAGAGACTTAATTACAGTGATAAAATTACTGTCTACTGCATCAGTGAGTTAGAGGTAAATGAGCGAGTGTGTGTGATTGTGTGTCTCTAGGCTCTACGCCGCAGCTGTGCGTCTTTGTTTCTTTGTCGATGATAATGGTTCTGAGTCACTCATGAACACCTGCAATGCTACTGCATGGATCAGAAATTACAGAGGTCAGTTTTAATCTTCTAGATGCAGGACATATAAACATGCAAGTGCCACGCAGCGCCTATTCAACAGTGCAAACCACAACAAACAGATGAAATGATGCTATATGTTCTGATAATGTGAAGGTAATAATAGCGTTGCTCAAATGGTCACAAGTCAGAGATCCTTGTATTCATTTCATGTGTTAGATTTTATAGATTACAATGTAAAATGGTGCATTTATATAATCATTTAGGAAGTAAATAAATAAATAAACAAATAAATAAATACATACATACATAAATTGTGAGAAAAAAATAGTTTCCAACATATTTAACTACATTTAGTTACACCAAAATGTATTCTTTTGTTCAACAAAGGATATTTTAATTGAACTGGTAAAATAAAATAAAATAAAATATTATTATTATTATTATTATTATTATTATTGTATGAAATAACTATTTCATTATTTCATCTTTACCTGTGAAGGAAAACCCCATTTCCAGCAGCCATTGCTCAGGTCTACTATGAAAACACTGTGTTAGTTCAGCCATAGGAAATCATTCTATGTGCTAATTTGGTACTAGAGAAACCTAAATTATCTTGGCACAGTTAAAAACGGCCGTGCTACTTAATGAAGTGTGTAAATCGTAATACTTTTTCATTCTCCTTTTTTCAGCTGCTTTAGTAGAGTGCACTTATTTCTGAACTTAAAATTCGCTTTAAAAAATGGGACGAATGAAACCATTTCTTCAGAAAACTACTCAGCGTGTTGGTCATTAGAGCAGTGAAGACTGTTCCAAGCTTGAGTGTCTTCAAAGAAGACAGTTTGATCGTATAAGGTCTGATGGGCCTATTCATCTTCTGTCTGTAATTTTCTTTTTTTAAATTCAAGCCATCCTTTAAAAAAGGTTCCAAAAGGGGGTTTGGAAACTGTTTTGTGTGAAAACCTTTCAGTAAAAAAAAAAAAAGTGTAAAGAACATTTGAATAATCTTAAGATTTTTTTTTTGGTTTGTTTGTTTTTTTCTCGCTATATAGAACCTTTTGTGGAATGGAAAGGTTCCATGAATGTTAGAGATTCTAAATGGAACCATCAATGCCAATAAAGAGCTTTTAAAGAATGTTGGTGGATAAAAGTATCAATTTCTTCATAAAAAAAAATAAAAATATTTAATAAAAAAAGTGTTTCTAAACTTGGAATGGTAGTGAAAAACACCTACACAATAATTCAAATGCACACTACATGCTTTCTCTTTCCTCCTTTCTCAAACATCTCATGCACAGTCCCTCTCAATTGTGCATTAGCTGATGAGACCGCTGATGTAAATGGACCGTATTTAGTAGGAGAAACAGAAGAAAAAAGAAAAGATAAAATTAAAGTGCTTTGAGGACTAAGGAGAAGGTTGAACCCTCAGGTGGAGTGACTCTCATGGAGAAGGACGTACCCATCGCTCGCCGCCCACTAGCTGGGGCACACTACACTGCTGGAATATAAGGAGGAGGGAAGAGAGGACAGTGTTATGGATACATAAGGATCAGTACCCAAGAGATACAGGCCAAAGACACAGGGACCCACAGATAAGAAGAGAGAAGAGGGGGCGGAAGAGGGACTGGGACTGGAACAAGGGACATGACAGGTTTGCAGGGATAATAACAGCAATTTACACAGGACTTTTACTGGTCACTTCAGGACTTCAGTGGTAGCTAATAAACAGCATACTGTAGGTCATATATATATATATATATATATATATATATATATATATATATATATATATATTATTATTTCAGTCTTTTTTTACTTCAAAATTTCAGTTTGTTACTTGTTTCTTTGTACAGTAAGTGTCTGTGAAATGTATGACCAATTTCTGAGTAACAATAATTTATATACGTTTTTATAAAAGCATTTTTTTTATTTTTCATTTTTTTTTCGTAGTGTATGAATGAATGAGTAAATCAATCAATCAATAACCTAAACATTTTAAATAAATTTACCTATGGATCGATTCAACATTGATACTTCGTTTCACTGAAATAAACATTTAATTGATTGTAATAGTAAAAATAAAGAAATAAAATATTATAAATACTGTTTGAAGTAACTGTTTCATAGCTATCTTTACCCATGTACAATTTAGCAGAATTATATATCATTTTAAACATAAATACACCACATTACTTACAAATGAATCATTCATATGATAATTTTAGCTCTGACATTATCAATTGTCATGGTTGCCAATTAAATATCCAACAAGACTCAACAACAAAATAAAATATTTTGAAAGCTGCTTTGGAGGCTGAATTTTTTTCTTGTGTGGCTGCCATAAATGCAGGAAAAACCATACAGAATATAAAATTGAAACTTTACAACCACAATAACTGTGACATAACCCTCTTCTCTCTCACTCTTTCTTTTTATCCACAACCACTTGTCCCTCGGTCTAACTTGGCAGGGTATTTTTTCTGTGCCTCTCCTTTTATGGTCTTTAATTATCACTAATTAAGCTCTCCCTTGTTCGCTCCATTTTCCTCAGTGGGTGAGAGCGGGTTGAATAATTGGATGTAGAGAGGAAGACGGATGGCTCCTCCTGAGCCCTGGGTTTGTTCAGTCATGGCACACAGGAATATTCTGTGCGTGTTCTATCCTTTAAACGACCTTCCTCTTTCACTCCAAACGCTCTGGGATACACTAGCAAAACTTGCTGGGCACCAGGCCTTAAGAGTTATTTATAAAAGATGCTCAAACTATATTCATTTCCTTCTTATGACTGTGCAAAACATTCACACTAGATTCACTGTGCAACCTTGAACAGTGTGTATTTAATATTATTTTGGGGGCTTTTGCCCATTTACTGACTAAGAAAAATGTATCTCTCACATTTCAGAAAAGATCATAACATGGTCACAAACTATGCTCAGATTTGCCAAAATATACTTGTAGGAAAGATATCTGTTTCTCAAATGTGTCCTAGACAGCATTTGAAGTTTCCCAATTCTGTGAATTACCTACAATGAAAAAATCATAGTAAACTCAAGTCAGATCATAAATCAGATGTTCCTACCTAAACATTTACAGTCAAATGTCCAAAATCTCAACATGAACTCAAAAAAAAATAATTTTCAATAAATGTTTAGGAGAAACAACTGAGACAAAGTTGATACTTGAAAAAGCAACCTTTGGGTAACAAAATTTCCCTATGGAATGTCAGGAAATAATCAGAATGAGTTCAGGACACAAAATAGTCCAGATTCAAACCCACAGTTTCCATTTGAGCAGCTCAGCTCAACAAGTCTGGCTCCACACAGCTCAGATCATTTGGCACATTTTATATTACGTTTACAGACAAATTCAAGTGAGTTACAGGCCAGTTAATGTGAAATAACTGTGCCACAAATATTCTTTACAATGGCACACGTTGTATAAGAGTCCTTAATTAAGTTTGCAATCATCAAATTTCTGTTATTTGCGCCATTATTTAACACCCTCAAATAGCATGTCTTAAAGCAGGCATAATTTGCACTTCTCTTGGTAGACTGCGCTGGTCATTATGGAAATGATCTGGCTAAGTCTGTGTTCTTTAATGTGCGCACTGTCAGTAAATCACCAGCAGAATTTTCCGCTCCCATAAGCGCTTTTATAGAAATTGAGCTCTAATGCTCCTTTGCCCTGTTTAGTAAATCTGACCCTAAGTTTATTGTTAAACAATAGTACATTCCACTGAATGCACTGTTCGTCAGTCCCTCATAGCCTCATTTTCATTCCTGTCAAAGATTAACCCTGACTAAGATCTATTGTGGAGCTCTTGACTCAAGTCAATAAAACCATTTATGAGAAGTGTTACAAGATACTTAGACAAATACCACAAACTCTCATGCATGTGTGAATACTTCAAGAGACCTGTTTTCATTTGCCTGAACTGCCACAAGGTCCTTCAGAAAGGCTAATTAGACCCCTGAAGGAGCGAGTATTTTCTGCTGGCTTACTGTATGTCTGAATCACATCTCTATGGTCGGTCCCTACTGAAATGATAGCAATCTCGCTTTCGCTGTGCTTGTAATAAAATATTGTTTTCACTCATTACATTTTTTTGTAACTCGTTAAAAGGCAGATCATTCTTTTGCCCAACTGATATTCAGAGATACAGAGATTCAGGGTCTTGAAGCAAACAAATCAAACAAAAACATCAAGATGTTCCTTTCAAACAAAGCAAACAAGTTACTTAGCTTGAATGACTATGATGACAAGAGTACTTTACAGAAGGAAAATGGATCAATATATGCTCTCAGCTCTGGGCAAGAACTGATGTTTCACAGTTGAGTTTATTTGGATTATTGGAGAGCAGTAAATAGTAGATTTCTTTATACGCTGTAATGTTCTAATAAATGAATGGACGGTGGTGACTCACGCTTGGCAGAGAGCACCTCCTGTATTGTCATATCGGTGGTATTCAAGCTAGAGAAATAAATATCTGCTTAAATGATATCACATATGGATATTGGATTTCAATTGTTGGAATCCAAATAGAGGTGTAATATCTGTAACCAACTGGAATGTTTTTCATTTGGTTTGATTTCCCATTTCACTCCGTGACTTACAGTTTAAGTCCATTATAACTAAAGCATGTCTTTGTGTTGGTGTTTGTCTGCAAAGATGGACCATTCCTGAGTAATTCAAAGGTACAACAGAATACAAATAGACTACAAACTGTACACACACACAAACATATGGTTATTACGTGGTTATTAATGATATTAATCTGCACAAAAAAAAACAGAAAAGTGTCTTACCTGTTGTTGCAGCAATTTTATGAAAGCAGCACAAGGAGAAAGAGAGAGAGAGACAGAGAGAGAGATAATATTAGTCAAGCTCATTTAGACAAAAACATTTGACCTTTAATGAAATCAATATATTGTATATAATTTAATTCTTGTTTCTTTGGACAGAAAGATCTGCATCTCAAAGTACAGAATGTGACAATATGTTTGACTTTGACTAGTTTCACACTGAGAGAGTGGGTGAAAAACAAAACTGAACAGAGATAGAATCTCAATAAATGGAACAGTGTGCCTATCTCTGCAAGATGGATGCTGCCTTGCAATTATATCATTAAAGCATGTTAATTACTCAGGTAGATGTTATGCATCATTAATTAGTAGTTCACAAAAGTCACAGAAAAAAAGTCTGTTATGTCTCAATTATAACCTTGTGAGTCATGTAATGTAATAATCAATAAAGAAAGTTTATTTTTGAATTATCTCTTTCCCACTCTTTTCCATGTGCTGCGAGCACAGACAGAAGTGTTACTGGTTGCCATATGAGATGCGGTGAGAGTATGCATTTAACAGGGTTCCCATGGTCACAGAAAATCTGGAAATATCAGGGAATTGGGATTTGCACGACTGCTGAAATCATGCAAATGAATAATACTTTTCAAATCTGCATGCTCCAAAAATAAAGGCTATTAAAGTGTCTTAACATAAATATATGTGTGACGAGTGGGGCGGGGCCGGGGGATGTGGGAACACGAGCGAGGCCGGTGGAGTGATTGTGAAATCAGTGACACCTGCGACCCACTGCCGGTCTCGAGTCCCACAGAGGAGATGGAAGGATATAAAACTGGAGCGACGACAGTGAAGGACGAGAGAGGACCAGGCCTGGGCTTTATTTTATGTTTTGGTTTTGATTTGTGCGCATCAGTCGTCCACGAGGGGGCTGATGCGCTGTTGTGTGTTTATTTTGTAATTAAAGTTTCATTTTGATTGTCCGCCGGTTCCCGCCTCCTTCTTCCCGACGATTACAAAGGTTTTAATTATTACAGTGGTGCCGAAACCCAGGAGAAGAAGGAGGCGGGAACCGGCGTTGCATTGCAGTAGCATTGCTTTTTATGACAGCAAAAATGTTATTTCAGTACACACATTATCCCACCAGTCACAATAACCAAACATGTGACAAAGTGATCGAACATAAAACAAAAATTTTCACACACTTTTCCAAAAAAAAAAATAAAAAAAAATAAAAAAAAATAATAATAATAATAAATAATAATAACAATAATTGATTATTTAAAAGCATTACTTATGACACATCATTTGGATAGTTACATGTCTGGTAAAAAATTGGGAATAAACGGGTTAAGATGTGAGAAAACATGGTCTACATTTAAAATTGTAGACAAAGAGATTAAAAATATGTTGTAATTTGTTTTTAATGCCAAGTATTACACTTTGATGCAGTACTCTTCCTTATTTCCAAGAACACCATAAAAACACTCCACCAACATCCAAAACATCTGATAAACCACCAAAAAGCCCTAATCAACATTCAACATTCTATCAACAAGCTAAAAAAACGTAACAATTAGCAACATACACAGCTTCACAGCATGCACCTTAACAACTGCATAGTTAATGCCCTAGCAACCACTGATAAGACCCTAGCTACCAGGTGTTGAGTTTTGTCCTTTAAAGTATATTTTGTTGAAAAATGAATGTCATTTAGCTGCCTTTCCTGTCTAACTGACCCCTCCTTCACTCTGCTCCTGGTTAAACAAATGGAACGAGCTCCGTCTAAAGTGCTAAAAGAGGGTGATTAAGCTGGGGGACAAGCGTTTCCTTTGGCCTGTGCATTATATCCTCTTTAGTGGGGGTGAGTAAACACCCCAAGGCCCGCCTGCCCACTGATCCTGCCCCTTTCCCTGCACTGAGTCTATAAGAGCTGCTGAGAAGGGTGGACATCCGTGACCTTGCCACACTGAAGGAGCACAGCATGAATGCAGGCTGTATACTAAACACTTTTTTCACACGCTATGATGAACACACCCCAAAGAAAGAAAGAAAGAAAGAAAGAAAGAAAGAAAGAAAGAACAAACGTATTAGGTTGCACTGTACTCATGCTCATCAACAAGGTAAAAATAATAAAATTCCAACAATTCAGAAATTATATAAAAAAATATGCATTTTTATCATCTTATCAATAAGCGATGTAGATTTTTTTGACACCTTAAACTACCCCCAAACCTAAACCTACCCAATTTATAGTGAATTTAAAAGGATATAATAAATGATAAATACACAGAAAAAAAACATTTTAGTATCAATAGAGCATTTTTTTATAGTCGCTAATCCCACTCCTATCTCATATTTCTGTACAGAATAAGAGAGACAGATAAATGCAATTACAAAATACGTTTGTGAGGTGCAGAGCAGAATTTAAGTTGTAAATTGCTAAAAATATATTCCAGATTATTTTCTCGATCATTCACCAGAAACACGGCATGTCACAGATGATGCAGGCGAGAACTAATGAGCGTTTGATTTTCCTCCTGTAAAACTTGTTGCCTAAAGTGACAACATTTGAATTTGTAAAGAGTGTGTCATCAGTGCAGTCTTTGATGTTTACGGGCACTTAGTAAAACACAAACAAAGATTTTAACTAAAACCGTTGCAGTCTATCAGTCTTGTAATGTCAGTCAATGGGCTTCATGGCTTTGAGAGGTAAAAAAAAAAAACGACAAAACCAAATTAAACCCTGTGACTACGTATCATTGCGTTCGATCTGAAATAAAAATAAATAAATAAAAAATATATAAATACTCATCAGTTTCTTGCACAGACCAATTGTTTTGTGTCTTAAGACCTCAGTGTATCATCATGAGCCACAGGGTTTAATTTGGTTTTGTGTTTGTGTGTTTTTTTTTTTGTCTCGAAGCCGTGGAGCCCATTGACTGCAATTACAAGAGTGATAGACTGCCATGGTTTGAGTTCAAAATCTTTGTTCTACTGAAGAAACAAAGTCACCTACATCTTGAATGCCCTGGGGGTAAGCAGATAAACATAAAATGTTCATTTTTGGGTAAACTATCCCTTTAAGAGGTTTTGTGGTCCAGGGTAAGGTATAAGGTCATTGATATGACAACTAAAAACAACAATAATAATAAAATCAATGGGGTAATTTCGATTTCAATAAACTGCCAGTACGGCAGTTTTGTAGAACCACGTTTTACATAAAATACATAATAATTATAACGAGATCACATTGAGATACTTGTAACTGCAATAATAGCCACAATGTTTGTTTTCTGTGTGTTTTCTGTGTGTTTTCTGGCAATGTAACCTAGACCTCGAGAAACAAAACAAAACAAATGTTTGTTTTGTCAATGTAACTTAGACCTAGAGGGAAAAAACAAAACAAAATCCAATATTTGTAAATAAATGTTACCTAGACAGAGGGGGACAAAACAAAACAAAACAAACAAAAGCCAATGCTTGTTTTCTGTCATATTACCAAGACCTCAAGGGACAAAACAAAACTAGAAAGAAAGATTTTTGCTTTCTGTAAATGTAAATGACAAGCGTAAAAACAGCACACACACACACACACACACACACACACACACACACACACACACACAAATGCTTAAATTCCTTATACTGTCTGATTAAATGAACTGCAAATGCCATTTCATGTTGTCTTTAATCCAGCTAAATTCCCAGAGGGGTGTGATTTATCTGATGACATGTCTCATGATTTTCTGAAGAATATTAATTGAATAATGTTAATGATCAACTAAACGAGCTATGAAAGCCGATCTGATTTGCCCTCTTCTCCTAGTGCCTGCAGCTGCACAAGTGCCGCCCATAGCAGCAGGTGTCTCCTAATGATGGACTGAAGACTCTCTTCCACCCACTGCTCGATATTTATGAATGCTTTAAACTCAGTAATAACTGAAAGGCAGGACTTAAAAGACATTTTGGATCCCCTGGTGACCGGTATAATTTTTATTTTTTTATTTTAAAGAGAGGTTCAACGAGGTGCAGAGAAATCCGAGCCGGTTAGAGGACGCAGAGGGCTGGAAATAAGAGGAAGGGAAAAGTGTCTGGACTCTGGTTTTGTCATTATAGGCAAAAAGAGCCTTTTTTCTGGCTGGAATTTATGAGTCATTTTGGATGCCCACAAGTGCAGGCTAGCAGCAAACTTGAGTCACCGGTGAAGCTAAAGTAGGGCATCTGTTTGAGGTTTGTGTCATACTGAGGTTTGCTAAGTCTAGGTTTAAACAGTGAATTTAAGCTTCAAAAGTTTAGATTTAGTTTATCTAATCAGACACTATTTCCAATTCATTAAGTTTTTTTTTTTTTTTTTTATTAATTTTGTTTACTTTGCGGTTTTTGAAGCGGCACTTCTGATATTGCATTTCAAAGAACCCCTGAAACCAAAATGTTTCTGATGGGTTTCAAACGTAGTCAGCCAAAACCAGATGGAAATAACTGTAGAAAGGAGAACAGCATCCTCCAGCCGTGCAGCGTTGTGCATCTCGCTGACTAATTATAATCAAGACTTACAGAATCACCAATCAGACCTGCCACAATTTTTCAATCCAAGCCATAAAGAGGCTGGTCAAAGGTCTCATTAAGAAAATTACAGAGTGACTCACGTTGTAAGCACCCTTTACCCTCATAGATGAGGTATTGAAGAACCATACTGTAATTATGGTGTTTTTTTTTTCCGTCCTCTCACACAAGTGTCTCTCTGCTCAGATTTGATGCCTTCTGATGAATATAATTAGATGGACAAACTCTTACAAGAGAAAGGCTGGCGCTCAAGTGAATTCTTGATGAGGAAAACTGAAAGTGATGTGTTTATTACTGAGCCACTTAATACACAACATAAACACTGCAAAGTGATGGGTTAGATTATAAAGTATAATGCATTATAAAGCCATTTTATCAAAGAGGCCACCAGGTGGATGAATATACATGAACAAAACATAACAAAACAAAACAAAAAAAGCAAAACCACGAATACACTTTTTAGCTGGTTGGGCAAATAACTAGTTGTATTGCCCTGCTGGAACACGTGTTTACAACGGCACACTCCTGCAGGTCTCGATAGCCCTGCCATCCCCAAAAGCCCTGCATGCTGTCACCCACCTCAAACCACAGCCACGTTACAGGGCCAGAGGGCTTTTAATCACATTCCCACACTCCCTAGCAAATTACTGCCTCGTGATTGCAATCGATAATCCGATAGAAACCACTAGACGTTGCCGTAAGGGACTGAGGACAAATGCCCATCAGAGCCGAAAAGCAGCAGGGGATGTTGTGAAAAGCAGGGGGTCTTGTAATGCATGAAAACACACACTGTGTCGTTCACTCCTATTCTGCTTTTGAATATTATTACCCGAGGGCTCGATCTTAACACAAGCAGAATTTCTCATTTTGACAGGTATGTAAAATAAAAAAGGGAACAAGAGAGATGGAGAAATGGAAAATTAGACAACTGCATTAATTCAGTTGACATACGGATGGAATGAAGAGAAAGGGAGAGCGAACGAGCAAGAGCGAGATTGCATGTTAGAAAAAAGTTTGGTGACAGACAGTATGAGATGAAATTGGAGAAAAAGAAGAGTAATGGATAGCAGGGACTCTCTAGAACTTCAGTCTATCTGTCATTTTTTGACAAAATGTTCAGCTCGCATCCATTTCTCTTTATCTCTCATTTCATTGACTGTGTTTTCTGCTCTCTCTTGCGTCTTTAATCCATTTGTCTTTTTGCACGCTCCAAAAGTTCTGTCATCCATTGGTCATCTTTTCTCATCCAACCGTTCTGCACTCCTGCTGACCTGAATGCTTTAAAATACAACATCTTCAAAAGGGATGGCAACCACAAAAATTGTAATTCTGTCATCATTTACTTATCGTTACAAACTCAAATTACTTAACACTGAAAATGATGTAAATGACATTTTCTTCTGTGATACATGAAAGAACTTTTGAATGACCTGATAGAGACATGATTGGTTCATTTCAGCGGGCTGAGAACAATTTATACAAAACCAAATGAAAAAAATAAATAAATAAAAAATAAATAATAATAATAATAATAAATATTTTAAATTAAATACATTTAGAATATTTAAAAGAAAAAAATTACATTTTACATACTACTACTAATATTAGTAGTAACATATTATTATTATTATTACTATTATTATTATTATAAGACAAATATTTATGATTAGTAACTGTTACATAATACAAACAAAATATTTATTTTAATTTACAATATTTAAAAAAAACTAATATAGTGGGACTAGTACATTATTATTACAATTTTTGAATGATTTTAAATATATTTAAATTAATAATATAATAGAATATTTAATTTATAATACTGTATTATTCTTTATAATAATAATAATAATAATTATTATTATTATTATTATTATTATTATTATGTTGTTGTTGTTGTTGTTGTTTGCAGTATTGATTTGTTTTAAGTGACTTTGGCCAAATTTTACATTATGAATAAATAATTTTACATTATAAACTATAATAATAATAATAATAATAATAATAATAATAATAATAATAAAATTAATGTTAACATTGTTTAAAAAGAACCAAAAATAATCACTCAGTTTACTTTTCGGTCCAGTTCAATGACTAATATAGCAAACAAAATGAAATCTAATTCTTAATCTCTTCTCTCTCTCTCTCTCTCTCTCTCCTTATCTTCTTTCTCTGTCATGGGCCTGTTTGCACAGCTGATCACTTTTAATCTGAGATAATGACAGTACAAACACCTTCCCATATCCGCCATTTTTCTAGAGTCACCTGTCATTTCTCTCTGCAGTGGACGTCTTTAAATATGCCTCTGTTTGCCAAGGCTAAACATTCATTCACCTCCCAGGGCTGCACTGCTTTCCTGACACTGGGCCAAACGCTGAGCCACCCGCGGGAAACAGAGCAGTGTGTGAGCATGACGGCCCTACAATCACACTGGGTTTAATTGCCCATGTAAAATAAGATCTGACTGCATGTCAAATGCACAGTCTGTGCAAGAGACCATTTCATCTGCAGACAAAATACAATATTGTAATTTTCTATTCTGAAGCCATCTAAGAACAACGATCTGTGTTGTGGGCAAAGACCAAATCACATATTCTGTTGGATTTCGTTGCACGGCTCTCTTCTTTGGGAGCTGACATTCAAAAACTAATGGGAACAGCTATCAGATGTAGCTTGCTAACTCTCTAACTCAAAGGGGATTTTGAATTTTTCATCGGAGGTTCCCAGCTAACCTTGTGTGGAAAAACTAACTGGGAATAACAGTAAGATGTCTGTGCAATGTTTTACGGCGTATTCGCTGTATATCATATTAGTGTCATATCTTCATTTTAAGCCAAGTGCAGTGTCTGGTTTATCTCTGTGGGCGTCAGAAAATTAAAATTAACTGTGACAGAAAGACTTGTGTTACTTGAAGAAATGGACGGGCTTCTTTCAGCACATTGTTGTAAATGCATTTTCATTTGGGCATTTCAGCTTAGGCAACAAGGCCAGGAGCGGGAGGAAGTGAAGTCGTCCTCATAACCAGATGCACTGAAAGCTTCTTGGCTGACAGATAAGAGAAAAAAGGCATCGGAGAGAAAAAACCAACAATGTACACTGCCAATTGTACCAGATAAGAGCAAACACAAGGACACTAATGCTGATTTCGTGAGATAATCGCTGATTTGTCGCCAATGCCAGTGAAATATTTAGCATGCTAAATATCTGAACCTGTCAGCGATTCAAAATCCTGCTGTGTGAAATTAATTCTGACTTAAACATACATTGGCGATGACCTGCAGCCAATGAGAGAGCAAGATGCAGCCACTTGAGTGACAGGTGGATTACTGCTGCTGTCACTGCCGTCGAGCTAGGTGGGTGTGGTTTCAGCATTTTCGATTATCCGGTTATTATTCGATTATTATTTCGATTATATGACGCGCTGCCAAGATGCGACAGCCACCTCTGCCCACTTTTGGCTTCAAAAAAAGCTCTTTGGAAACCAGTGGGTAACGTCACGAACACTACGTCCATGTTTTTATACAGTCTTTGGTTTCATTGCTAGGGTTCTAATTGCTCTGAAAGAGAAATGTAATGTGGTATGCAGTTCAATGAAGTGTGAGAAACACCCTGCTGTACTAAACGCTGCGTCTGCATTCTCTCTTTTCTCGTGAGACTTCGCAAATGTATTAAATATTGATCTTTACCCTGGTAGGTATATATTTGTTGAGCTCTCTTTCAAGAGAGAAGACTAACTCGGTTTATACTCAACGTCACTGGAAATTAAAACGGAGGATGTGAGTGAAGGTGAAATGTAACTTATCCAGTTCATAGAAAATAAATCCCATAGCATTCGCACCAGCCCTAAAGAAACCATTCTGAATTTGTAAGTCGGGCCATTTTCCCACAGAGTGAGAGATACGATCAGCCGTGTCTCTCATGATAAAAGACACCACGATTTCCAATCTCATCCATGCTAACTGTAAATGAAATATTAAACTTTGCATATATACGGGACATTAGCAGCCAACCTTGCCACTTTTCAATCAGACCTGGGGCAGAACGAGCGAGTCGAGGGATCAGCTAACAGCCGTGAGGGAATCCTGGTAGAGTTGTCGTCTCAGCCGGTGTAGATCTAATACCCCCGAGTTGAATTACAGCTACATAAAACAGACCAGGGTGAAAAACACACAGGAATACAGGGATAAAGAAGCAACACAACCATGCAAGTGAACTGAAGTGAATCACTGAGACTCTTCTATTCAATTTAACACTACTGCAAGAGCTAGTTTGTTTTCAAACTAGGGATACAAAATATGGTTGTACTATATTAGCGCTTCTAATATGATAGATTATTTAAATTACTTTTTTATTTACATTTTCTAATCTGCTAATTTAACACTTGAGCATAAATGTGTATATGATGCCCTATAATGATAAAAAAAAATTTCACTATCATTTTTTCACTGCCATAGGCAGTGTCTCAGAACAAGCCGTTTGCAGAATCTGTCAAATGTGACATCACATTTTACAGGCCCCGCCCATGACTGTTGAATGACACTGCAGAGATCCCACCCTGAGTGAGGAAAAATGATACATTCAAGAGCAGTGAGTACTTTTCTGTATTATTTTATTGCTATTATCAGCATAGACAGCAGTATAGGTACTGTACTATTACAGTGCTTTCACTTATACACGGACTATGAGCATGCAATTTTTGTTTAGCTGTTTACCTTCACAACTTAGTAGTTGCACCATGCCAGGTTAGTAGATGGCGTTGGACTAAACCAAACATTAAGACACATATGGGGCCAGATTTACAAAACACATGTGCTGTGTGACAGCTGCTTTCTATGCGTGTGTTACAATTGTGTGTGCCCAGAAAACATTATGTCAGGAGTTTAAACTGATATGGTATAAAACGCATGATTTCAGTGTGATAGACATGATAATCAAAACCAAACAGGTTTTTTGTTCTGGCAGATTATCTAGGTACAAGCTGTAAAGGCACAGCCTTTTTCTGTAAAAGGTGGCAGGGAGCAGCAGCTCATTTGCATTTAAAGAGACATGCACAATTACATTAATTCTATTTAGATAGTTTAGACCTCACTGGTTGCATTGACGTGAACAAGCATCTACTAAATGTTTGTTCGCTGGTTCTCGCCTCATAGTAGCATTGTGATCAAATTTCCACCTCAGGCAGCCTTTAGTAGCTACATGCTTTGTTATACCCGAGAGTGTGTGTTTATGACCAAAAGGATCTCTGGGTGCCAAGTTCTATTTAATGAGCTTCACCAGTTGTTGTGCCCTGAGCCTCATAAAACATTTCATTCAATTTCCATCCGTCTGCTGCTCCTCTTTCATTTTGCAGACATGTGGAAGGCCACGATAGATGAGAGGGTAGGTTAACCCTCATATTCAGAGATGCATTACACTTCTCAAAAAAATATACTTTACATAAAAGCATTGGTTTGATACTTGTTATAATCTTATGTGAACTGATCATAAACTTAGTTTCAGCATTTCAGCATATACAGTCCTGTCTTCCACAACGAAGAGTAAAGTTTTAGTATTATTAATCAGATTGGTTTTGATTAGGTTGATTTTTGCCCACATAACGGTAGATAAAGCTAGCAAAACCTTAACAACCTGGTTTCCACAAACAGAACTGACACTGACCAATCGTAGACATTAGTTATATTAGTGCATGATTGACACATTTCAAAACATGCTAGAATGAAAATTTGAAACAAACAGACATACTACAGTATATGCATAAACGCACAAGGATATTAACGTAAAACAGGCCTAGCCCTTTTGCCTTGCTTTGAATGACATGCAAATGTTCAAGTGGTCTTCATTAGCGTTCAGCTCAGCCTTCCTACAAGTGTTTTTGCCAATAAGAAAATGGAGATTTACGAGTAATGGTGCGGAAATTCACTGGCAGTCATGCTCTCTCTACTGCTCGGAGCACGACTCGACCACATCAGAACACATGGAGCTGTTGAGGAGAAGACGAGACTTCCATTTCAGTCAGTTTGATATATTAAACAATTTTTGAATATGCCACCAAATAAAAATCTCTGACAAACAGGCCTGTGTAAATCTTTGGGCCCGCTCTGTTAAATTATGTATGCCTTTATGAATAATTCAGGACGTTATGCGAACAAATAAATAAATAAAGTGTTGAAACAATCAGAAATGAAAACAAATATGTTCTTGTCACTGCTTTGGCTGATCCTATTGTTTTGATGACGAGAAACTCTGAAGCTGTTTTGGAAATCTAAATGGCCGAGTCGATACAAATCCGCTTGGCTGTCAGTCACAATTACATTTGAGGGTTATTTTGATGATCACATTGTGAGCCTCTCTGAAAGTTTGATGGATTGTGAGCTGCTTAGCTGATGTGGAGTAATAATGTGATTGACAGTCGGGGAGAATGATGTTGGTATGAAGCAAACGCACACACAAACAGAAACCATACTAAACTACTCAGTACGTCGTACAGTAAGCTTATTCTTTCCAAAAGTGGGAAAGCAATGGAAAATGATCTGGTCTATTCACATCTGCAATGCTGCTTCCAAAAGTAGCTTCAACTAAACCAATCTCACAACTGTAACAGCATAACAAAAGGCTAAATAACTATGAGTAAACAAAATGTGTTAACCTCTAACTGTATCTACATTACCAAACACTCAATGTGACTTAATAATAGTGGTGTTTTAAATTGCCAACACTGTCAGTCACAGTGACTAGCTATAATAAAAAAAGTACTCTAGCACGCTACTCTCACTATTGCAGTGCAATGTACAGGATGTAATTTGTAAACCCTTCGAAAATTTTCTGTATGCATACACACCTAGCTGACCTACTACATTTGTCAAAATGAACAGCATGCAAGAGAACTTACCATGTTGAATGATCTATCCCACAGTGCAACGCATTCAGATTTTTCATTCCCAACTATATCCATTATTTGAGCACACTGCCATGTTTTTACAGAAACTTACTGAAAAAAAAAAATTATTTTCAAGAGAATAAGTGGATACCATTTACAGAATTAAACACTGTGATACGATCATGTGGCGTTTTAGTCACATAATGTGATAATGTATTATATATATATACATATATATATATATATATATATATATATATATATATATATATATATATATATATATATACAGTACAGACTAAAAGTTTGTACACACCTTCTCATTAAGAGTTTTCTTTATTTTCATGATTCACACTGAAGGCATCAAAACTATGAATTAACACATGTGGAATTATATATGGAATTATATACATAACAAAAACGTGTGAAACAACTGAAAATATGTCATATTCTAGGTTCTTCAAAGTAGCCACCTTTTGCTTTGATTACTGCTTTGCACACTCTTGGCATTCTCTTGATGAGCTTCAAGAGGTAGTCACCTGAAATGGTCTTCCAACAGTCTTGAAGGAGTTCCCCGAGAGATGCTTAGCACTTGTTGGCCCTTTTGCCTTCCATCTGTGGTCCAGCTCACCCCTAATCCATCTCGATTGGGTTCAGGTCCGGTGACTGTGAAGGCCAGGTCATCTGGCGCAGCACCCCATCACTCTCCTTCTTGGTCAAATAGCCCTTGATGCCTTCAGTGTGACTCTACAATTTTCATAGTCATGAAAATAAAGAAAAATCTTTGAATGAGAAGGTGTGTCCAAACTTCTGTACTGTATATATATATATATATATATATATATATATATATATATATATATATATAGAGAGAGAGAGAGAGAGAGAGAGAGAGAGAGAAAGAGAGAGAGAGTACATATTTTATATTTATGAGTACACATATAAATATATGCATCATGTGAAACAGAAAAATTGAGTAATGGCTACATAAAAAAATCAGCTTTGTCATCACAGGAATAAGATGACATTTCAAAATATATTAAAGTAGAAAATTAAGTTACTGTAATTTGTAAAAACATTTCAAAATATTACTGTTTTTGCTGTATTCTTATTCAAATAAATGAAGCTTGGGTAAAAAAAAAAATAATAAAAAAAATAAAAACCTTTTGGCCCCCAAACTTTTGAACGAAAGTGTATATTTTGACATGGATATAAATATATAATTCCCACATTTCCTTTTGTTTTCTGTGCAGCCCTAAATCAGTCGCCATTTATTATAATCATGTCATGTCTTAACCATATTCAAACCTCTGCGCCACTGTGTTTGCTACTCATAAGTTTAAATTCAAGTTGAAATCCTCATACATTCATGTCTTGTCCTTCGAATCAGTCTTCTCTTTGATGTATCACATTGCCTGAATCTTTCACCTTCCATTGTTGCCTTTTCATCATTTTTTACTTTTTTTATATATCTTTTCTCTCTCTCATGCTACTTTTCAAAGCTCAGTGCTCCTCCCGAGGGACTGTTTTCCAGCGAAAGACGGATTACTGAAACATTTGTTACCCGACTAAAGTCTCTTTTCTTCTCCCACTGGTAATGTTCAATTGCACCATGATCAGGCGGGCACTCGGGGCAGTCCAACTGGGAGCACAAACACTGCAAGGATTGCAGTTTCCCCTCGTCTTCAGCTCTAAATCACCTCACCTATACTAGCACTTAAATCCGCTATTAGTGCTGTAAACGAATACAGTCTCGGTTCAGCCCTAAGACGATTATGGTTAAAGGCCCGGTGTAAAATTTTATTTCATCACCGGCACGGTTATTTCCAAAAGTCTCTCATCAACATTTACTCAACACAGCTGAGTAATTGCTTGGGCTGGCGTTCACCTGCACACGTGCGTGGAGACTAAACCCTTTGCAAGGAGATAAAACGGTGCGATAAAGTTAGACCCTTACACTAAATGTGATGTCTCTGTGGAGTAGTAGAGTTTTATAATGAATCTTTTAAGCAAATGAACCATCCTTTGACTTCTGAAACATGTGACTGCTTTGATAGCTTTTTCATGCTTTCAAAGACTGAGCAAATATTGCAAAAGTATGAGCATGTCATTGAATGCATGATCTTACTGAAAAAAAAGTGGTATGAAAAGGAACTGAATAAATAAAGCATGAATGATGCCCTGCTGACTAACTGTACTTACTGGAGGAAAAATAATAGATAAGTCTCTTAGAAGAACATTTTGTGAAGCGAGTTGAGTTGAGTGAATGATATGACAACTCAAATGAGTACTGGTCTGGCTCTAACACACTAGTATAATGACTAGTATAATGATACATACACATAATATATATATATATATATATATATATATATATATATATATATATATATATATATATGTATGTATGTATGCATATTAGCCTTTGTGGACTCTCTGATCTCTACTACGATTGCTCTATAACAACTGCTGGTCTCTGAGGACTCCAGCACACAGCAAGGAGAACGGAATGAGCGAGAGAGAGGCATGTTTTTAATTTGCACAGGTGTGCTGAATGGAATAGATGTGGTGAACACAGTCCAATGTTGTTTTACATATAGATTGAATTAAAGAGAAGTTCTGCCCTTCATTAGTGTCCTTTATGGTAATACAGGTAGCACATGTTCAGCAGAGGGTGTCTGAAAAAAAGAGTGAACGTGTGCGCGCATGTGTTGCCGTCCAGACACACAGGCAGCGAAAGGCTTAACAAAAGACTGACAGCAATGGGAGAGAATGATAACAACTGTAGAGAGGGCGCAAGAGCAAACAGGTGTGAACAAAGGACAGAAAAGACAGCTGTGAGAGACAGACACAGTAAAAGACATATAGTAAATCCCAGGGAGTAAAAGAACAGAGCAGGACAATAGAAAGCTCTTCTCAGAAACTTGGATAGCTCAGACTAAAGAGAAATAGGGAGAATCCAAGTTCATGTGTTTTAAAGGGATAGTTCATCCAAGAAAGAAAATTCTGTCATACTCATTTCAACTTTAGCTTCAAAAATTCACCTTTTTTGTTCAATATATAGAAGAAAGTCAAACGGGCTTGGAACAGAATATTTTTTGTTTTTGGGTGTTTTTTGTTTTTTTCTAAGGTCGCTGAAAAGTGAAGCTGAATTCCGTGTGCTGAAACACTTAGGGTCATTAGAGATAGAAACCAGAAGAGGTAACAAGAGAAAGGGGGAAAAGAGAGAAAAGAAAGAGAAAGAAAAAATGCAGACTGTTTCTTTGTAAAAGTTATAGTTATTCTGGTTTTGTGACACCATAGCTGTTATATATATCTTGCTGATTACATGAATTTGGCAAATTTGTGAAAAATACATATTTACATTTTTATTTTTTGTAAATCAGTTCAATCTATTCACAGAAATAGATTAAAAAGCCTGAAAAAAAAAAATTCAGAATTCACCAAGAATCAAAAAATAATCTAAAATAAAATCTATATTTTTAATTGTAATAAATTTATAAATAAATCAAAGACTATATTCTTACTATTCGCACAAAGGTCAATATTAAATAATTATAATTTTTTTGTGTGTGTGTTTCTTACCATTATCAATGTTGAAAATATTATTTTTGTGGTCACTGTGGTATTTATTATTATGTATTTTTTTTTCCCAAGATTGATTTTGAAATAGAGTTGATTTTGATGAAAAGAAAAAAGAAAGTTAGAACAGTATTTATTTGAAATGCAAATCTCATGTAACATTATGCATTTATTTCCTCGAATTAATGTAATGCATCCTTCTTGAATAAAAAATATTCATTTGTTTGATGTTAATTTGTAACAGAATTTTGTAAAAAATGTTTTATTGACAGTATGTACTGTATGTATATATACTATAGCAGAATTACTCCCCCTTTTTGTATGTGTAGCTCTCTCTATTAAATAAGTAGATTTCAGAAATTATGATACATTATATTTCCAGCAGGTGGGAATGGCCAGTGCAGAATTAGCAATGGTATCCTGGTTCACAGGGAACTGTCAGAGCACAGGTGTAGGATTACAAGCAGGGGTCACACCACCCTAACCTTGGCCCCAGTCCACAGTTAATGCAAAGCACATCTCTGCATCCAACAATACCCACTTGTCTCGGTTCCCTCCAAAACCTACAGCTCATTATCTCCCTCCATTACTCTCATTTTCATGTTTGTGCCATGCATATGCATTCTGAAGACCAGACCTAACCTATCTCTTCCTCTGCTTTCTCCACAAGTGGTGTCTCATCTCTGCCCAAGCATATAATAAATACTGCCAAGGAGCTTCAATCAGGGATGAGACATAGAACATAAGCAGATGTTGGCATCTACACATTTCCCCTACTCACATCCAATTAAGTAAACATAAAGACAGAATCAGAGACACCATAAGCTCTTCTAAATTTCCATGGCCACACACTTGGCTCATATACAATATACATTTAAGAAACAAATAGGTCCTGGAAGCTCATTGGTCGATACATTGATACAGTTATATATATATATATATATATATATATATATATATATATATCGAAATCAATACTGTTTGTGACTAATTACACGGAACTGACATTTCTTTTAGAAGTTAGTATTCATTATAATGAGGAAAAAAGTTTATTAGTTTTATAACTAATTTATTTCTTCATGAATTAATTTATTTGTATTTGTAAGTAGGCCAACCAAACCAGCTGCAAAAAAATAAAAATAAAAAATAAGGAAAAGCAAGTAAAAGTAAAAGTGGAGAATGTTTTTTTTTTTTTGAACAGATTGTAGAAACAATTTTTTTTTTTTCATGTGTCAAAATGGCAGGGCCAAACCAGCCATGCCTAACTGCTGTGTGTGGCAGAACTCTGGCAGTACTAATGTTACAGCCGCTGATTTATGCTACTAATTGTCTGAACTGAATTAGTCAGTGGTGGTTAAAACATTTGAGCCCTGATATCTATAATTAACATCAGTCTAATTCAGAATCATGTGTTCTGAACATGTTCAGTTTTGCGTTTTCATAAATGTTTAATATAACGTTCCCATATAAACAAAGTTGTTATTTTTCAAGTAAATGAACCTATTAAATGTTTAATACAAATCTTATAATAGTCCATACTACATAGATGAATCACAATCAGGAATTATAAATATATATATATATATTTTTATTCCTCTCCGCATCCCTATCCTATTGTACCATTATGAGCCCACTGGGGTCAAGTCTGTAATTGATTGGAGCAGGGCCAAGGCGATGCTAAGTTAAGCTTTTCTTCAAAGTCACAAAGTGACCTCTGCTAAGTTGCCCACTTCTGAAATTTCAATAAGAAGCTCTTTGAAATGCTTTGAGGATCTGACCTTGTCTACCTGGAAACTGCCAAACTGCTGTGGAGAGTCTGTCGCTGCTTTAAAGGGACAGTTCAACCAAAAATACAAATCATTTAGTCACCGCACATCATTTCACATGGATGACCACACAGTGAATTGCAACTCAGTTCCAAATACATATAATACAAAACCAAATATTTTGAACATGCTGGTCTCCTTTCTTTTTCTTTTTTTTCATTGCAATCAAAAGAAAGAAAGAGTAGAACAGATTTCAAGCTTCAAAAACATCATACAAGTAATCTATGTGCCGCATTCTAAATCTTCTGAAGCCATATGGTAGCTTTGTGTTAGTCCATTTTTGGACAAGCTGTTATTTTAAGCCACAATGCAAGGTCAAAAAAGGTAAACAAACATAAAATCCACTGGTTAACAGACATATGCCACCAATTTCATCGGCATGGCAAACAAATTAAGTGTCTGTCATCGTGCGTCCTACCAATTTGTAACATATTACATTCTGATTAGACACGGCCTGTGTTCTGCTAGTTCCCTTTTCATTTTACCAGTGCAATAATGCTTTCAGAGTCAATGCACACAGTTTTATTTTGAAATTGATTTGAAAAATGTCTGAAATATGTCACAGTCTCTTCTGAGCTGATGATGGTGTCTTTGAAGTGCTTAACGAAGGCTCGAACGCCTCATGAAAGCTTTTAGAAGTAGCAACAACAGTGTCTGATTGATGTTTTATTTGTCCTATATTTCTAGGACAGATGAACACATCAAGAGAGAGAAAGAGAGAGAGAGAAAGAGAGAGAGAGAGAGAGATAGACAGATCCAAAAAAAAAAAAAAATTATTGTTTTATTGTAGTCTAATAAAACATTTTAATTAAACCAGTTTCATTAGACAAACTTCAGAATGATGAATCTATGTATTTTGCACATGTTCAAAAATTCATATCGTCTTGGCTTCAGTGCTCCACTTGCAAATGGCATTTAACCTTAGAGAAATATTAAATGAGATTGTGATTATGAAAACAACTGCCTGCGGTTCGGCTGAAACAAACCAAACAAATTAGCATATTAGTCAATAGGGCTTTTAAACACAATAACTTACTAATGGAAACCAATTTGATGTAAATTGATAGAATATATTAGTTTAATTAATAGTCTTGATGGATTATGTACTAAGTTACAAACACATGTATCCTTTTGATTTTAAGTGCACGCATTTTCAAATTCAATATTTATAGTCAACATGAAATCAAAATAGTCTATTTACATCCATATATGATTCATCATTTTTTATCATTTTTTCTTCATTAAAATGCTTTTAATTTTGCATTCTGATCACAATCCAATCAATTCTCAGTTCATAAAATAAAGTCTCAGCTAGCCATTTTTATTAGTAAATATCTAGTTTCACTGTGAAAGTATAGTAAAATAAGTCAGGACTTTAATAAAACATTTAGAAGGGTCAGATTTATTACATTTGTCTTCACCAACTACATTATAAACTTCAAAACAAACAAGTTAGTTTAAACTGCATAGAAAATCTGCCCCAGACGTTCACACATACACAATATCATCCCACAACCTCGCCTGCATCCATATTGCTCTGTTCTCTCGAGTAACTAAGGCCTTGGAGGAATCAATCTTATTTGAAATAAGAAAAAGAATGAACACACATAAGAGGACAGGAAACATCTGTGTCAAAGTGCGAGGCCCTGAACACACCGGGCCAAAGCGGGACTTCAGATTTCCATCTGGTTTCAGTCACAGTCAGAAAACGAGAGGGATAAGAAGAAGCATAGCCCAGTTTACACAGATACTCTGAGGAGAAGCGTCCCTTCAAGGGTATCAGGTGACAGAACAGTAGGTTAAAAATGAAGTTACTCCTGGCCTCCCATTGGGAGGGCTTGAAAGCAAGTCGGGCATTGGGACGGAGAGGGAAAGAGGTCACTGCATATGTTTTCAATTTAGAGAAAGCGACTGGTCAGACGCCAGCAGAAGACGCTGAAGATGTGGAGGAAGTTTCAGCCAGTTGGATGGGATGTTTAACAGGAACGGGGTCCCAGAGAGAGCGAGGTGATGACTGGCGGTTTGTGATGGGGCTGAGAACTTCTGTGCAGCCACAGCTGTCAATGGAGACTCAGCTGTTGACAGAAGAAGCTTAGCCTGGAGGAATCACAGAAAAGCCCGTCTATGAAGAATCATACGTGATTGTTGAATAATGAAATAAAAAAGCCCTCATGGCTTCAACGACAAAACAAATAACCCTTTTATTCGGTTGTTCTATTGTTCATTTCAAAAAGGGCCCTTAACAAAAATGCATTGCTTTTGCCAAGAACTGGGATTCATGGTCATTTATTACAGCAAATAAAAGATTTTAACTATTTGTTAGATTTAGGGCGCCTTGACCTGTGTCCTTTAAACATCTATTCACATGTTGTGAAGCAGCTCATAATGAAGAAGCAGTGAATAGTAATAAGTGTGAGAGAAAAATAAACTTTCAGGATCCATATTGGCAGAACAATTCAAAATTCCAATTTTGGAATTTGCTCTTATGCTTTGTTTAAAATACAGCAAAATAGTAATATTATGAAATAATATTCAAATTTCAAAGAAATCCTTATTATTTTAATTAGTGCTGTCAAATGATAATTATGATTAATCACATCCAAAATAAAAGTTTGTTTACATAATATATGTGTGCATTGTGTATATTTATTATGCACATATAAATACACACACAGGATATATTTTGAAAATATTTACAGGTAAATATTTACATTCATATAACTTATATAATATATAAATATAATATATAAAAGTAACATATTTTTCTTAAATAAAGCTACAGTTTGTAAGATTTGCATATGTTTCACCATCTTGGTTTAAAACCGGGGGTGTGTGTGGTGGTCAGTCACCGCACTGGTGTGAATACTGTAAATTGATACTGTGTGGATCACACACTACGTCTACATCTTGGAATATATGGTACAAATAAGACTTTATAACAGATATTGTCATCTGAACAAGTAAGTAACAAGTCTGTCACTTTTGTTCTGACCAGCTTCGGAAAAAAGCATTACAATAAATCATGGTACCAATAGTGATTAAATCTAACGATTGTTTAGTTTATATCACATCAAACCATGCAAATGATAATTATTGTTCTCAAATTGTTAATGTTAACAACAGCAGTATTGGGTGACAATGTGTATGTAACTTGTGTATATTAGCATAGATTTCAGTTTCTGTACAGTCTATCTTTAATTGTCATACTATTCGATTTTCATATAAATTATTTTAACCCAAAGAGCCAACTATTCATCCTTATAACCTTAAACTGGTTCTAATATTGGTTTAGGTACAAATGTTGTGTAATCCCACGTAGGCTATCTGTACTTAGATGCATATTTAAAACTGGAATATAATATATTTTCAGTCACGTTTCATAAATGCATAAACTTTTTCTGGGTCACAATCCATTAAAATGTATGCATTTATCAGACGCTTTTATCCAAAAGTGACTTACAGTGCATTCAGCCTTTTACCAGTATGTAAAAATTTACATTTTTTACCATGTGTATACCAGTACACCATCAAAATGATATGTTACGTAATGATGCAAAGACGAATGGTGGCTTTCTTGCATTTCCTGCGAAAACCTACCAATACCACTCAAATTAGTAAACAGTATTACAAGCTTACCATTGTAAATCAGGCTAAAATAAAGAGATTATTTTGATGTATTTTTTGATATTTTGAGGTTAATCGGTGTACATTTAGACAATACATTTACATTTAGTCATTTTGCAGACACTTTTACTTTTACTTCACTGAAACTGTCCGCCTTGACTCTGATAACTCGTTAAATCCATGAAATGAAAGAGATAGAAAATGAGGAGTTGGTGTCCCACACATGTAATAAACCTTCTATTAGACTTATCACTTATAACACTTACTATGTGGTGATGACGTAGAAGGACTACGTGAGAACCACTATGGATGATAAGTTTGCTCTGCAGCCTTGTTATTATTTTCATGCACACCGCACTATATTGTGATGCATGCAAAATACAGAGTTTTGGCCATTACTAAGTCACTATCCAGAAACAGACGTACATCGTCTGCAGATATAAGGTGTTTCATTGCACTTTAACAAGTAATCTGAACGGCCTATATATGTGCACTATTTTAAACGAGCCCTCACTGAGTTTAATGCCACAGTTATGTTAGAATGCATCTCATTCTTGTTTCTGTGACGGTGTGTCAGACTCGTCATGAGGCGCGCGGTCCGGAGCGCTGTATGACTGATGCATCAGTTCAATTCAACTTTACTCCAAATATATGAACTTACCTGTTTTAAATACTTTATATTTAACTTGTTCATTTATGCACAATATTAGTGTTAAACTGTTGGACTTTAAATGAAATCTGCTATTGATTTTCACCGTTGACTGATTATGCAGAACATTTAGACTGATAACTTCCGCACACAGATGCGGCAAATTGTCACAGGACGCACAATATGACAGTTGTGTCCGACTATATATATGAACGTAGCTGTTTTAAATACAGTATTTTTATATTTAACATTAGTTTATCAGTATGTTTTAAAGTATATTTTTTCAATAATTGGTGATTCCATAGGCTCTCTCACGCACCTGCACGGTTTAAAACACAAAACACTTGCTCCACCCATGCACGATAAGATCGTGTATCGTCGATCTCACGGGCTGACGATATGACGATTTGAAAAATGACCATATCGCCCAACACTATTGTGTACTTGCCCAAAAATTTATTTTGGATCATTAGTACCCAAAAATTTATAATTAATATGAATTCATATTAGCTTCCTAATTTATAAAAGTGATAAAAGTTTAATAAAAAGTGAATTGTGTTATATTAAATGTCGCCACAGCTGACCTAATGCCATACTTTTCTATGGAATTAAGTTTATTTAGGTTTGTTTGAGCAGTCTGTGCATTTCTAATGCTGTTTGTACAGTACTTGCAGAAATACTCACACACACACATCTGTAAATTGAGCGTATGCATGAGAAGATGGGAAACAGATCCAGTCCCTGTCAGTTCTGGAAGCCCGTTTTCTATTTCCATCCCAGTTTTCTGATGCAATCCTGCCTTTCTCCTGATCCAAAGAGACACATGCCGTTCACTTGTCATTTTCTGGCCAGGGAGGCACAGAGAAACCTTGCTCTTAAGTAAAGCTAAGATGAATGTTTATGTTCACTCCTTCCTACTCGTCTGTGATGCGTGGCTCTGATTGGATTCAGAAAGTTGGGCTCGCAGAGCCCTGCTGAGACCATAAACTAATGGGACATTAGAAAAGTGGGTCTTTTCTCGTTTGAAGCTTAGATTGGCACTTGGCTTAATGCTTGCTGGAATTCAGCACACATCTCGTGTTGATAAGTCGGCGATGGTGATTAATAACTGTCACAGAAGCTCTAGAATGTTCTCGTATACATTTGATCCTGTTTTGCTCTTTAATCCGTCCCCCGAACACTCGTCCTTCATTCTCTTTTCCGCGCTCTGGATTTCTTTTACAGTCTGTGCTCTGATGTCTGGTGACAGATATACCCTCCCCCTCATGTTTTTGACTTTGTATCTACAGACTTGCTTTTCTACATCTTTTCTACATTTCTTCACACCTCATCCTCCCCACCCGGGAACAGCACTGAGGAAGCTACTTTGAAAACTGTAGCTTGTCAAGATACTCAAATGTAAAGCAGATAAATTACAGTCAATCTACATTTTGGAAATATGGTTAGATATAGACATATTTCAACAAACAGTGTATGTTAAATATATGACACAATATACAGGACAATCATCAGAGCGTCAGAAATCACTTGTCAACGCAAACCATCTTAATGATTGTCACTGCTTGTCACAATCTACTGTCACAAATGATGGCTGTCAATATAACATACAAGCTACTTTGGTCAAAATATTCGCATTTACGATGTCATATTATGCTACTATTCAATGTGACAGCAGCAGTGCTCATGTTTTTACTCATTTATTTTGACTGAAAGATGCCAGTACATGACAGGTCGAAGGCATTCACAGACCATTGCTCACAGTGTAAGCTCAAAGTTAAGATATTTAAAGTAAATATGAATTTCAGAGCAAAACAGGATTTTTAATAACCCAAGGCTATTTTTTAACATTAACATTGTATGTGTAATTTATTAAAATAACTATAGAATAAAATAATAAATCTTAAATTAAATTAAAATCTATCTATCTATCTATCTATCTATCTATCTATCTATCTATCTATCTTCACACTGATTTCGAAATCAAGGCTGTGGAGAAAGTACTCCAAAGCTATGGCATATTTTGGATCATTGAAGTATTCTATATCCTTACACATGCAAACCGACGAAGGCCGCACCCAGTCCCTCCACAGACTCTCCGTCTGCCCTTGGTTTGTGGTCAAGTAGCTTGACTATATATGGAGAAAGAAATTGCAAGCTTGAGCTCATGTCCCCTTGTAACGTCTCACCGACTGAAGCCTCAAAACCAAGCGAGGCCTAAAACAGCTTGTAAAACCCACTTCCTTACAGAAAAAAAAATGTGGTTTAGAATCCAAACAATAAATGAAATTTGAGTTTGGCCACATAAAAAAAGGGGTTGCTTATCTTTCAGCATATCCAGTAACCATTGATCAATGGCATTTTCAAGGAAAGGTTTACAAATACTACTCGTGTGGTAATCTGAACAGAGCACTTTATGTGCTGAAAAGTTTAATTTCATTCAAAGAAAGGATGAGATTGCTTATCTGTTGAGAGGAGTTTGCTGGTTTGCGATGTTCTTCTACCTTAAAACAATCCATCATGATGAATGGACTCATTTAGGTCCGCACCTAGTTGAGTTGTGGTCTGTGTGTTTGTGTGCATTTCCACATCTTTATTTTCAGACCTGGGGCTACAATGAGGCTGGGTGGGCTTAGAATGAGCTTTGGGGTCATGGTGTAGAGCCACATCTGAGAAATTGGGCACAGGAGGAGGGACAAAACCAATCTCCTCCATATGGTTGGATTTAAGAGCTCGCCGGGAGGTTGTAAGCCTTTCTTCAACCTCCGAATCAACCTCGGCTGTGTTTTGTGAAGAGTTGTCCGAAGCAGCCACCTATGGAAAATCCGCTTTGTGGCTCGCTGCTGTAAATGAGACTTTGGGTTATGCGGGCGGCCACGGACATCAGCGCTGCCACAGCATGACCAGAACCGACATAACTCGGCAACATTCCCGATTTAGCTTCCATAATACTCTGAGATATTTTCCTTGGTATAGTCCACCTGGAATTGTTCATGCAAGACATAAGCTAGCACGCTAACGGCACGCAGATTGTGATTTCCCCATAAAGTCTTTATAACAACACCTGTTCTACATCGTGGGCAGCTTGTAGCAATTACTAGCTCATCTACACTGTTGATTCAATGAGGGACTCTCGGCCACTGTGGCTACTGTTTGTGCTAGATGCTCATAATATGAACTGCATTAGGCTGTCATAATGCCTCCGACAGCTGGACCTAGAGAACAGGCTTTTATCTGTCTCCAATCTGAGTAATGGAATATCACGCGTTATCCCAGAATAGCACAGGTCTCTCAGCAGATTGGCAAATCAGACTCATCTATTACATTCTCTCTGCCCATCCTGAGCCTTGGAAGGGGGTACAAAAGTCATCTGGGTAAAGGATTATTGCCTCTAAACAATCCTCCAGACTTCACTGTGGAGTGAGAATTTCAACAGGGCCTCAGGCATCATGCTACACCTCCTGCGATCATGCATCAGTATACTGACCTCACGGGCAATATATTTTGCCAGTGCAGTGCAATGTGGTGGTTAGTGATAGCGATATATCAGCCAAGACACTATCAGCATCAACAGTGATATACAATTTATATGTTTATTAGATTTTCTTATATTTTTGATCAAATAAGAGTGAGAATAAGAGAGTTCTTTCAAAAAAAAAAAAAAAAAAATTGAATTATTGATTCTGAACTACTAACCAGTAGTGGAACTTTATATATAATACATAGAAACCTTTTTTTTATAAATGTATTTGTTTAGCCATCATGATTTATGGATAACTGTAAATAGAGAGTTAAATGAAAGTAATATTTTCAAACACCGTAAATGTGTAAAAATTACTGATTAATAAATGTAATAAGTTAATGCATTAATTTCACACTTTTAACACATTAACCCTAATAAAAATAAAAAAAAAATCTAAAACTGCAATCAACAGGTGAACATGAAAAAAAAAAAAACATTCCGACAAGATGTATGGAGAAAACATTGTAGAACAACTCATCCCCCCTCCAAGGCTGCTCAATCAAAAGGGCCGCGTTAAAAAATTAATAAGAAATTTCAAAGGAGTGAAAAGGGCACGGTGAAAACAGCTCGGCATGAATAAATCCATCATGTGGTCTTTTCAGCGCTTTCAAAAACCATAGGCTATTGAGTTTTACATATTCCACAGGTCTTAAATGTCTTTTTCGACCAGTGCATGCCCCTGCAGAGAGTGGGCAAGGAAGGAAATATGCATGCTTCTTTTCACAATCAGAAGAGATTGTGTGAAGAGAGACTTGACAGGCCCACTCTTCCATTTTATTTAGCTGTTCAATAAAATCACCTCGATGAGCTGCAGGGATCAATACAGCCTCTCCACCCACCGATCGAGTGTGTTAAACCCTCACGCACACCGTCACAATTGTCCTCTCAACTCTTAACCACAAACTTCTGTAATCACTCACAGTTTCGAGATCGGCTCGGTTCCACACAGATGATGGTCAAATGTTGATGTTCAAGTATCATTTATATCAGCAGAGAACTTGTCGAGGATAACTTTAAGTGTGAGACAGAGTTAATTGAATCTCATGGTATCTGTTTTCCCTGATATTTCTAGGTGATTCATCATGAAAAGAAAGCTAGCGTAATATGCAAATTATCATTTATAAAATCACAAAACCAGTGAAAATATAATAACAGCTTTTACAATACTCACACATCTGAGGAAAAGACATGTCCTTGTTTTAAGTGTGTTATGAAAGTTTGGCCTTAATACTAAAAAAAAAAAAAAAACAGACAAGAGACTTATTAGTTGAGCATCTTAACCTTGATTAAATCAATGCTCACATACTGTATGAATTAAAGAATGAGATTTTGAGGTAGTAAGGTTACAATATCTGCACTGAAAAATGAATAAGGTTGTAATGGAGATAAATGATTATATACAGTATACTGTCAGATTTTGTCAGGGGAATCTCAAAATAACACAGAAGTTATATTCAATAAAACAAAATAAAAAATTAAATTAAATTAAATTAAATTAAATTAAATTAAATTAAATTAAATTAAATTAAATTAAATTAAATTAAATTAAATTAAATTAAATTCTGACCTAATTTTAATTCTTTCAAATGGTACACCTTTATACTATATTAATCCCCAAAGTGGACAAACAGTACCTTTTTTCTCTGAGCGTGCAAATACTACCTGCACATGACTAACAAATAATGATTTATGGCTGTGACCTAGGTAACTACTGCCTATAGGCTTCTTAAAAATAAAGAGATGAGTCCTTCCTGCCCAATAGGAACCCTCTTTCAACAGATAATACATCAGATGCGATATAACGGTTTTTAATGAATTAACCTTGTTTTACAATCACACCTACTTAATCCTAATCCAGCTCTGGCCACTTTTTCTCAGTTAATGGGATTACGTCCAGTCTCTGACAACATCATTTGTTTGGGTTTTTAATTAAACTGAGCTCAGGTTAATGCTTTTCTCTGGTGGTACATGTCGGTCCCCGTGATTTTGCCAAGTAAGACATGTTCCTGGATCAACATCTTTTGATGATCCAGGATCAACATTATTGTCCAAAAATATAGATTTAACCCAATCCCTACCCATAATTTATTCCTAAATTCAGTGAGAAATGATAGCTGATTAACAAGGGAGTAGAAGCACCTAACCTTGATTTTAAGCCTAAAACAGATATTTCCCGAAATGTTGTATCTCAATTCTGATTGGTTGATTGGAATGTTGTTCATCAACAAAGATGTCAAGCTTATTGATTTCTAGTAGATCCAGCAAAACCTCAATCAGTGTCTACAGAATGTCTATATAGCACCTTGAAATACATGGTTTCCTCTTAATGTATGCGTACCTAGAGATGCCAAATGCTAATATGCAGTTGATGACTGAGATTGTTAATTTACCATGAGAAAGAAGCAGGCAGTTGGTGCCAATCCCCTCAAAGTCAAATTACATCTCGTGTTTGCTTTGTCCTTGCTTTAGGGGAAAACCATGGATGGTTGAGTCGCGTTCTGTGACCACGGAGGACTTTGAGAAGCTGGCATCTGGTGCCAAAGCTTTGCTATTCATTAATTTTAATGAACACTATTGACTTGTTAAATTCCTGTGTGAATCTGGTTTTATGAGTCCTGTCATCCTTCAGGCAGTAAAGACGCTCTCTACACCTCTCTGCAGAGACATGCAACAAAAAACAATGATCTATATCCTAGGACTATTAACTAGAGAAGGAGAAAGTAGAAGAAATAGTGGAGAAAGTAGAAGTAGTAATATTTTATGTCTGAAAGAAGTGGGAAAGAGAGAGAGAGTTGGAGTAAACAAACTAATCTGTTGCTTAAATGTTGTTTGCAATAGAAAATAATTTCAATCTGTCCTTCAGTTTTATTTATTTATTTTAATTGTGGTTACAGTAAAGCAGAAAAAAAACGTTACCGATTTAGTGTTGTGTGTTTGTTTGTGCAGGCAGAAGACTGTTTTTGTAGGCGTATTCATTCTATAATGTACCTCTCATCCTAAACAAATAAGTGCTCCAGTTTAAGGCACTCGTCTTTGGTTTGGGAGAACTCCTCAACCAATATTCTCTGAGAAAAGCTCCTTCAGTCTCCAAGGAGATCTCTTTCACTTCTGTCTCCACTCTTCTTTCTGCTATAGTCCTCTAATCTGTGCTGAGAAACAACACTTAAGCTTGTGTTTTGATGATGTTGAATTTAATTGGAAAGGCAAAAACGGCCATGTAGAGTTTAAATCAGTGCTGTGTTTGACCTCCTTGAGACCATCTGTTGAATTTGTATAAAGGACAGGGAGATGCCAGCAAACATCGTGTCAATCAAACCCAGGCGATGTGTCTAAGGATCCCAAAGGATCCTAGTGTTTTGTCTCATTACAGTCCTTCCTGTGTGCTTGTGTTTAGACACAGATTGTATTTTTTCATGTAATGACGGAAAGGTTGGTTGCAGCCGCTCATTATTGATGACAATCTTGAATTGGCGGCCTTATAAATATGGAACCCGGGCTTGTTTACCCGATCAGGAGTGCCCAGGGAGACATTTATCAAAAAGAAGAAAGTGCCAAAGGCTGGCAACTTTCCATACCCCTGGGAGGAAAGTAAAGGGCATCATTAGTCAGAAGGGACAGCAAATGCTGTGATTTTGAAGCTTAAAGAAATAGTTCACAAAAAAAAAAAAAAAAAAAAGTAATTTACTCACCCATATTACACCCACCCCAAACTTGTAAGAATTTCTTTCTTTTGTGGAACACAAAAGGTGATGTTTTTTTAAAGAATATTCTGGACAGTGTTTTCGATATAAAGTGATGAAACAAAGTGAAATGAAAGTGAAGAGGGACTAGGCTGTCAAGCATAAAACATACACAAATCAATCAATCAATAAAACAACAGAATAATAAATAAAACAACAAACATACAAAAGCAAAACAATGCATAAAACAATAAACAGAACAAATAAAATATATAATTACATGCTTGTGCACTAAAGCCATACGGTAGCATTGTGTGAAAATTCAAGTAGTGCTTCCTGATTTGTCAGATCTTTTTAAATAATCAATTAATACAGTTCACACAACCAGCCTGAATGATTTGTTCAAAAATCAAACTCTTTTGGTTCTTGAGTTCAACTTGTTGACTTGATTTGGTTGTAGTTATTAACACTGCTGCAGGGTAAGATGATCAATAATTAAACACTTAAACTTAAGATTTCGAACTTCTATAGTGCATATTTCATATAGACTATTTTTTGAAGCTTAAAAGGTTCAGTCCCTATTCAATGCCACTTCATGCAACACTGCATGCATAAGCGCAACAAGAACAACATTTAAAATGCCTAATGCAAAAATAAACTTTTTTTTCATGAACTAGTCCATGTGAGTAGTTGTACAGTATGTATCATTTGCAAATGTATCCCTCTTCGACATCTCTCCTAAGAGCAAATAAAGAGATCTCCAGGACTGAGTGAATGAATCTGCATGCTCCTTGGATCTTTCTGGATTGAGGTGAGGATGGCTGGAAGGAATGAGTCGAGTTTGAGTGTGGATGAAGGGCTTTTTGGAGAGGACTGGTCTACGAAGAACAAGCAGCTTCTACCCAGGGTCTCACTAACGCATTATTACGCAATTATTTCCCGCTAACACAAACTCCACTCTCAGAGTGGCCCAATTAGAGCCCCAGCGACGCTTAGAATACGTTAGCCATTTTTCTGTTCTTTTCCGTTTGTGAAACATCCAGACATGCAGCCATACGATGACATGCTCTCCATGAAAATAAACTTGAGAAAACATGACACAGCACGGTGTCTAGTCCACAAACACAACATTTGTTCATTGTTTTGATTTCATATCATGTAAAAAAAAAAAAAAAATATATATATATATATATATATTTTTTTTTTTTTTTTTCAGCATCGCTTGTCTTTTATCACAGAACAGTAACAATCTTTCATATAGACATTAGTTTAAACTCAATAAATATAAACAACACATTATTCATGCATTTTACTTCTAGGCTTGTATAATAAGCTGCTCACAAGCAAGCAGCAAAACATTTAAACACAATAATTAGCCTACTTTTCTTGTTAAAATATTTAAAATTAAAACACCACAGACAGAAACAGTCTCGTGCATTTTGCATTTAAATCTTTATCACAAGCAATCCCACGGGTCTTATAATGAACTTTGTTTTTCTGCTTCCATAAAAGTGAACATATATATTGTTTTCCTTGTTTATCTAAAAGTGCTCTTTTTCTTGTTTTAAACCTAGCCAAAAACCCATGTGGCTGCGTTTCCATGTCAATCCATGTTCATTTTTCCCGCGAACAATGCACTTTCACTTTAATTCAGCTCCTGCAGCACAGCATAAATAGACTCAGTGCGTTAACAATCGCTGCACTGCTGCAGAGCACCGCTCCTCGACGCCTCGTGCAGCTGAAATCCGTTCATACGCACTGCAGTCGGACTGTGTGAAACAGGCGTTATAACGTAACACCAGAGCACTGCTGTGTGTACCCTCACCATGCCTCTCAGTCGCTGCTTAGAAGTGCAACATTGCAAAGGGTCCGTCTGAAACAGTGTCTCGCGGCCGCGGCGCAGCATAACGTTGGTTCGGAACGCTGAGTAATTAAATAAACTGGTATGGCGGTATATTCAAAATTAACATCGTAACGAAAATGTACACCGGTTTTCAGTATGAACCGGTTTACCGCCCAGCACTATATTAAACTGACCTTTAGTGAGTATAATGTAATCATATAATCTCTAAATAATTTAACATTGCTTCACAATCTACAATTACTAGTCAACACACAACTAAGCCCAAGGACATGGAACCAAAAAACGAAGAAATATTTCATGATCCTTGAGCATTCTTGTACGTGCACATACAAAACCTTGAGTGCTGTGGCTTATCACCACAGCTCGAGGGGAGATAATGAAATAATACAGAAAGGATCTTGTAAAAAGCCAGCAAGTTTCTTTTGAATCTTCCTTGCGATGCCAAATGGTCCATTCTAATCTATGCATTGGTTTTGGCAGTCGCCTGTCAATGTGCAGAATCATAATCTGTTCCAAAAATCTGTAAAGTCACCCTTTGACAGCTTTTCAAATTAGCTTTAACACCAATAAGCTTCATTTCTAAATTCACAGCTAAAGCCCTGAGTGGTCTCCAAAACTAAATTGAGTCCAGCACAGAAAGGCCACATTCACACAGATATAGTTTGAATTAGTAATGATCAGAACCAATTACGGTTTGTATAAATAAAATAAATAAAAATAATAATAAAAAAAGTCAAAATCTTATTCTATAGAGTACTTTAGTGATTGCAGAATTTTGTAGTCCAACCCAGAAGTCAGCATACACTGGTTCCCTCAACAAAAAGCCAACAAGTTTTTCCAGTGGTTTATTGAATTTTTGTATACAATTAGCTCTGTGACCAACAAAAGCTTGACTCTTACAGTTTTCAAAAATGAACACATATTTTATGAATTTTGAAGCCTAAATAAAACAAACAGATACGAAAAGCTAAAGTTAGGCTATAAAAACTAACCCTGACTACACAATTGAAAAGCCGAGCAAATCGTTTGGGAGTCGTTGATCAAGTAAGGAAAAAATAAATGCATATTATAAGACAATGAATGTGCTTATGTTGTTGTTGTT
The DNA here is from genome assembly GCF_963082965.1 of Carassius carassius. NCBI lineage: Eukaryota > Metazoa > Chordata > Actinopteri > Cypriniformes > Cyprinidae > Carassius > Carassius carassius. The sequence continues at coordinate 24,219,303 of NC_081794.1, forward strand.
GTATTTTTTTACCTTGCATGCATGTCAACCTGTTGTTAAGGAATCTCAAAACCAAAATATGATCCTTTAATTAACCACAATAGGGGCTCAAAAAAAAAAATATATATATATATAATAATAATAATAATAATAATAATAATAATAATAATAATAATAATAATATAGACTTCACAATGATGGAATCAGAATTTAAAAAATGTTAACTCATTCACAGGTTTTAGAACACATTACTGCAATGCTCTATTCTTGCAATAACTGCAAATAATGCCTGTAATCTTAGTGACACTGACAAATGTACATATCAAAGATGGCAGTTTCTGTAACACTGGAAAGTCTTATCGCAGTTAACACAACGCTATTTAACGTTATTGCTCATCTGTTAAATCTTAATTAACTGACAGTGACTTTAAATGCAAACAATACAAAGTATGTACACATTGGAAAGTGGCTATCATGCTATCTCTAAGTGCGATCTCACTCTCATATATGGGTTGTTGATAGAATGCATTTGGCACTTTTATTCCTAACCAAACTGTTTTTGAATATAATCATATGTGGCTCTCTATAAACAGGACTACAGTTCACATCTGTGTGAACATGGCCTTTGTGGAAACTCTTGTACTGATTTCAGGGATCAATTAAATTAGGGTCTGCTGGCCGTTATGGAGACTCATGACAGGGCACAGGTGTGGAAGGTGGTCAGGATGCCACTGGTAGAGGTTGGGAACAAAAAGAGCATCAGTGTACACTGTGATGAGAGGTGCTTCTGGCTTCAGAGACATTGAGGAAAATACAATTAGGGTCCACATGATAGGTGTGTCACCCTCCGACATCTGTCCGGCCCATATGGACCGAGTGCTTTCATGCCACTCTTGGCATTTTTAGGGTAATCTAGAATGAGACGTCGCTGATTACTATTTGTTGTGTGTGTGACTGAGAGAGTGTACCATTTGACAATGCCTTTGAATTTGAATTTTAAAATACAATAACAAACAGAATGTGGAATTGTAATTAAAAATGTGCATGCAAGGAAGTAAAATTAAAGTGAATTGAAATTCAAAGAAACTGCTATATAGATAGACAGACAGACAGACAGACAGATAGATAGATAGATAGATAGATAGATAGATAGATAGATAGATAGATAGATAGATAGATAGATAGATAGATAGATAGATAGACACACACAAACACAGATACACACACACACACACACACACACAGAGATGAATAACAGGCCTGGTAATATCAGATGTGTGGTTTAAGTATGTCAGGGCTGGAAGGGGTTTTCTTGGCCAGACCCTGCTCTGAGAGCTGAAAGTGGGTTAACTGGCTTTAGGTCTAAAGCTGGATAATGATGAGGAAAAGAACTGAGGGGAAACAAGAGACACTCGTGTGCGGAAACCACAAGAGGCGATGGGAAGGGGATGGAGATGGACTGACAGAAGGAGCGGAGGAATGAAGGAGTAAGTGTGTGTGTGTGAGAGAGAGAGAGAGCGAGGTGGAGCAGGAAGCTCGGGGGCAGCCTGGGAGGCGGTCTTTAATTGGCAGGGTTGTGTGCCTGGATGACCACCAAGTGGGACTGGCACAAATGTCCAGAGGGCAGAGATGGACCCTGGCACCGCATGGCACCACCATAACCAATCTCTCCAACCCTCCACGTAGCTCCTTCTCCCTCTGTTTCTGCCTTCCCACAATCCCACAGGCACTTCCATCTGCCTCTCTCCACCAAACGCCCTCATTACAGCAAGAGAGAGAAAGAGAGAAGAGTTGAGAAGTAAATGAAAGTACTGGTGCTACTAACTTTAGTGAGCTACATTTTGCAGCACATAGCAGTGCAGCATTAAATAGTTGTTTTTTTATCTCACACTGTATTTTCTATGTATCTTTACAGCCAACTAAGACAGTAATATCAACAATTAAAAAAAATTGGTTTACTTCATTACAAGAAAAGAAAAAAAAGGAAAGGAAAGGAAAGGAAAGGAAAGAAAAGAAAAGAAAAGAAAAGAAAAGAAAAGAAAAGAAAAGAAAAGAAAAGAAAAAAATACACATTTCAAAACCATTCACTTTTTTTTTACTTATATTTAAAACAATTTAATTTTTTTTCTTTTTTTTTAGGATTCTTTGATGAACAGAAAGTTCAGAAGAACACCAAGGTTAGCTTGATTAGTTTTAGTACATACAATTCCAAGTAAACTACTGAAAAAGGAGAAAAACATAATAATAAAATTAGTGTTTGAAGGTTGCTTTCAAAACACTGAAAGGGAGAGAAATTAAACAAAGATATTTGTTGAGTCAGACTTACAAATTTTTCCTTTCTTCCTTATAGCAAAACCAATATTTGTAATAGGCAAACCAATATTGGTTATTCATTCAAAAACACACTAACTCCCAGCATGCTTTGTTGAACAAACAGAACAGAGCAGAGAAAAATGCAGGAAAAAGGAGAATTTGTACCGAGAAAAAAGTGGCTATTGCCAGAAAGCTGGCTGTCCTTCACTAAAGGGGGGTCAAAGGTCATTAGTAAGCAATGACCATTTACAGACAGAGACAGAAGAGCACAGAGCCGGGTGGCCATCTGCTCACGTACTTAAATGGTAAAAGAACGGCGCGTCTGACCACCGCAGTCATTGTGTTTATGTTAAGAGCAGTTCTTGTTTAAGCAAGTTTTGACTAGACATGAGTTATAGTGCTTGGAATAATGAAGAGACGGACTGCTGTGGAGAACACACACACACACACACACACACACACACTTGCAATACATATACACCCAGTATATTAAACAATGAAAGCATAATGACCCTATTACAAAGAAACGGTTACACTCCTAAAGTACGGAAAGCACAGACATTCCTGCAGGACCAACATCAATACACTTGGTAAGTAAAACGGCAACCATCAATGAAGTGTTTATTTTATTGTGCCGGACAGACCAAACAAGTTCGCTCACAGTGTTTAGAGAGGGACTAAAATGAACTTGGAAAAAAAAATGCTTTGGGCTTATTTTAATAGCTTTTATTTTAAATCTGGAACTAACTATCAGTATAGCATGAAACATTTCACCTATATATACACAAACAGACTGTGACTGATAACTCTTGCATGTACAAATCTATATTTATTATATGCTGTGCCAAATATGTATAATATTGAGCCAAATGAGTTGGGACATAGGAACAAACACACAAGTATTGATGACATGACAAACCTATAAGCTTTGCTTATGAATATCAATTAGGTAGCATTACAACCCAAGTTGTTACTTTCATGCATCGTTAAAAGTTTTTTTTTTTTGTCTACTTAAAAAAAAAAATGTTTTATGAGGTAAACACATTTATATTCAAGTCTATACTGACAGAACAGAGCACAATTATTGTAGACATAGACATATTTTATTTTATTTTATTTTATTTTGTTCAATAAAACGATCTCTCAACATCACATAACTTTAAATTATAAATACTGCACTGCAAAAAAATAAAATAAAAATAAATTAAAAAAATGCATCTCAAAAAAATAGAATATCATGGAACAGATCTTTTTTTTTTGTAATTTAATATAAAAAAAATGAAAACTTTCTTATATTCTATATTCATTGCAATATAATTAAATAGAATATAAAGCGATAAATTTGCTTTTTTATTAAATAAATATGACTAGGAATGTGTCTTCATTTCTTTCACCCATGCTACAACTTGAATATGGTTATACAAAGTATTGAGTGCAAAATGTGCTTGTTTCTCAAGAAAAGCAGCATTCAAGAAGGATGGGATGCTTGCATCTTGAGAGGTAATGATGCATTCTTTTTGAATGCATGAGTGAAAACAGCATGCACTGACTTCCTCTATATGTGTAGCAAATGAATTGAAAAGGCATCAAGAGCTCTCAGTATTCAGATCTGAACCAGTTTGCACCAGTCATCTTGCCTTGATTTCTTTCCTTCTTTTTTATTTTCTTTTCTTTTTTTTCTGCAAGTCTCCTTTCTTCATCAGACACAGATATTGTATGGAGTAAAAATACCAGTCACACATATTTTAAACCTTAACAAAAGCCTTTACATTTTAAGTACAATGAAATTATTGACTGTTGCGTATTTATCTCATCATTTCATATAACCCTTGTTTTTCACTCTCTCTCCCCCTTCCTCCCTCTCTTTTAGAGTGACAGACACCAAAGCCTCATGGGATGTGAGGATACGCACTTCTAAAGGAGGCTGTTTGTGTGTGTGGCAAAGGAATCTGGGATGCTGGAAGTCGTTGCCTGGTGTCACTTGCAAAGAGCTTTCTCATTAGTGTGGCACTGTCTAACATAATGCTAATTATTTTCCTGCTTTTGAAAAACCCATGTTTCAATTACCACAAAGGGAGCGTGGGTTAACAGCTGGATGCTCTGCAGATCTGCATTCATTTCGCCACCATCAATCTGGGCTGTTATGCTTTTCAAAATACAGGTTGCAAAAAGGTCTTTACAGATTGATGCTGTGCAGACGAACCCAAAAAGCAGATTCACAAGATTTAAACATTGTGTGTTAACATGAGAACACTGGAGTAAAATGGCTTGTCTGAATTCATGTCATGTCATTGTCATGAATTAGAAGCACAAAACGAGGATTTGTAAAGAAAGACATCGGAGGATTTAGAAATAAGCCAGCAGGAGACTGGTTCTGGATCCAGAACACTGTTCTCAAATCCACAATGCTTTGCATTGATTTGTATCGTAAAAAGCGCTATACAAAAAAAAAAAAACTTGAAATGAATTGATCTGGCTTTCCTTTGCTAAAGTAAGGAAACTTTGTTTCCTTTGCTCCCACATTTCCCAGAGGTGCGTGTGACATACTGTATACGTCTTCCATCTTCAGCCTGCATGTCTTCCGCATCCCACAGTCAGCAGAGGTTAGAAATAAAAAGTGTTTATTACGTTTAAAATCTGGATATTTATCATACAAAAACGCATGGATTCACTACAGGGGGCCTTTATTCAAAGTCAATGTCCTGCAGAGTTTATTCTAAACCTACTCAAATACACCCACTGTTAAGTTCAAGTAACCCCTGATCAAGATAGAAACTGAACTTGTTTGACGTGCGTATTTTGAAAGTAAATCAAAGTAACTCTCTAAACTCTCCGGTATGCCTTGCCCCATAGATTTCCATAATAAGCATCCACTATTTTGCTTTTACAAATTGAGGAACGGATCAAAATAATTTTCTATTCTACAGCAAGCCACAGATGATGTGGACCGATCAACTTGTACTGAAGCGAAACATTGATTTAAGGGGATGTCGGTGAGCTTGATGTTTTAAATCTCTTTAGAAATTGTGTCGATGCTTCAGAGCGCCAAAGAGGGCTTCATTTTTCCTGAAGAACCTGTGTAACGTCAATAAGTTTTGTTTTAACCTCTAAAGAACCTTATAGTAAACTTTATAAGAATAAATGCTTTGTAACAAGAACCTAAGGTGCAGCCACAAATTCTTATTTAAGCCTAAAGTCTTGCCTCACACATTTGTCCACATTTCACCTTTTTTTTTTTTTTTGCTCCTCTTTCCACTTACAGAAAGAAATAGCTATTAAAATAAATGCATTTAAGCTCTTGCTCTTTCACCCTCTAAAAATCCTTCCTTTTCATGCTTAGGTGGTCATGTTAACCTTGGTCCGGCACATTTCACTTGTTTGTGGCAATTCTGTGCATGCTTATGCTTTCAAACGCAGCTCTCGGCGATCAAGGTTACAGTTCTGGAAGATGAGCAAGATCCTCGAAGACAAAAGGCGCAACAATCACAACAAGCACTTCAGATTTCCACAAAACCACGCTGTGCACTCAGCATACCAGAAACAGAGGCCGAGGGGCGCAATGAATGCAGTGCTGCACAATCAGAACCGAGAAGTGCTTTTAAATGCAGCCACAGAGGAGAAGCAAGAGAAACGCTCCTTTTCTTCTGCTCTTTTAATCAGAGGAGAGGTTTGTTTCATGTCTCATAAATCTCTTTGGTTTAACAAAGCCGACTGACATCTCTATTAACAGGAAACAGGGGAAACGGATACGTGCAGACATTAAATGGCATTAATATGGTGACTCAATACAAAGAAATCTGATCTGAACTACAGAGGCATCCAGCATAATTATCTACAAAAAAAAGGATGGACGGTGTGAACAGAGAATGTCTGTGTGTGTGCTTATGTATGAGCTCTTATCAGTTTTTTTTTTAACTGACATCTGTTCTGTGATCTGAAGTTTCTCTGTGTGAACGTGCGTGAGCGGGAGAGTTAGATTTATCAGTTTCCTTGAGTTTCTGTCTGGTCACCACCCTCCTATCTGTCGTGGCATCTGTCGTTTGAACTGTCACAAGAAGAACTTCATGCATTTATGTGTGTATGTGCATGTGAGTATACACTTTTCATTACAGGATTAAGCTCTATAACCATCTGGTCCCCAGGCAGTGATGCCACTTTTCTTGAACGCTGTGTACCTGCAACATATCGGAGCAACCTTTTTCTCGTCCTGTACTAAAGCAGGCCAATAAAAGCATATTAATTCGCTGAAACTCACCAGGGCAGAGAGTTTAAATGGAAAGATGTATTCATCTTCCTCCAGGCTGAGAGAAATCAGGATAATGGTTATAAGAGCATTTAGGATCAGAATTTTTTTTTTTTTTTTTTTAAATGGATGCAACCCCATAAAGACAAAACTAAGAAGAAGACAAAGTCTTGGTGTTTCTACAACTACTGTATGTGCACATTTGTCTCTGTGGACTTTTAGACAAGTTTATTTATTATTTTTTTTTAATGTTTTGTCAGATTAAATTATGTATGATCAAATTACCTATTGCGGAAATTTAAATTTATAATATTTTAGCTTTCATCTTGCTCATGCTAATTTCATAGCCTTTTATTCATCTAAAATATATGCCAACAATATTTTACAAATTTTATATAATTAAATTAATATAACCAAATAAATAAACTAAAATATAATTACTCATAATTATAATTACTAAAATTATAGCTTGATTATAAATTAAGTAATTATTACTTATTACTCTATAAGGACATGTCTAATATTTATAGTTTGTTATACACTTTACTGAAACAAACAGTTGACTTAAACTCTTAAAAAATAAGTATCAAAACAGTTTATTTACTTATATATATATATATAAATCTAAATTATGACATATTTTAATATATTAAGAAAATAAAATCTTACCATTTTTTTTTATTATTTTTCATAAATAATGAAGGTATGTCAGCTTTAATGTGACCTAAAAAATATATTCATAAATAAATAAATGAATAAATAAATAAGTAATCTGTTCATTGAAATAAAACTGAACCTCTGGGTCATAAAAGTGTCTGTGGTTGATGAAACATGCATAAATGACCAAATCAATGACCACTGGCCATAAACTGTTCTTACAGAGAGAAACAGATAATCATATTACACACCAAATGCTAATATCATTGTGATGAGTGGAGCAAGAGAGACAGAAATGAAAGGAGAAATAAACAAGAGCAAGAGCTTGGGCTCTTAAATGGCAGACTGCATTCATTACTGCGATTCCATCACCGTATGGTCCAAGCATATTTCTTCATGGCCTGTCGCAGGCCCTGCCGGCTCAAAGGCAGCCATGCAAGGGTTGCTTATGGCCCTAAGATAGACTAATGAGAAAAGCCCGTCTTACAAGCATGTGCGCACACACATAGTACACACACAAGCATGTAAGTTGTGGAGAATGCATAAAGCAAACAGAGAAATCTGAACTGGAGATCCCTAGACTACTAGTTTCTTATTCTGTCTCAGGGGGCTAAAACATGGTGCATTCCTGCATCAAAAATGCAAGTTGGCAAGCAATAAAATAGAACAGAACACAGGGGTCTCGAGACAAGTCTCAGTAACGATATATAAACAGTGGTGGTTTTGTGATGATATGTTGTACAATTCAGGATTAGATGAACACTTCTGTGTGAAGAGCTTCCTTTGACATAGTAAACACTGAATATGCGAGAGGTCCCACCTCCAGCTTATTCTGATTGGTCCAAAATATTTGTTATGATCCAATCAAAATCAACTATTAACTTTCTGGTATTATTGTGCACATTATTAAAAAAGAAAAAAGAAAAAAAAAGTATTATTATTATTATTATTATTATTATTATTATTATTATTATATGTTACTATTATTATATTCACAATCCAATCAATTCCTAGCTGATAAAATCATGACCTGTCCATCTTTTATCGGTTGCAAATGATATTTGATGTTGACTGACAGTAACATTAAGCTATTTTTAGCCAGAATGTCTAAACTGATGGAACCAAGCACAAGCAAAAAAAAAAAAAAAAAAAAAAAAAAAGCAAAAACAAATAAATACATAAATGCTGTATATAGGGACTATGGTGGTTTAAAATGTGCTATAAAATGACATTCATCCAATTATTTTATTATGTATCTATAAAGTATTTTTCCATCTGTTTAATGGACATGAATCTAAACCAGCCAAATTATATCAGACCACCTCAAGACTAATACGTGGAATAGTGGTTCACACACCCCACTAAAAAGTCAACTTTGAAAATATGCTTTACAGTATATTTTACTTGAACTGACCTTAAATCTTTCTTAAACCAAGTTTTAAGTTCTTATGATCAATAAAAAAGCATATGATTTTTTAGAGCATAAGGTACTGCAATATCATTCAACTTCACTCTCCACAGAATAAAATTCAGCGCATTTTCAACCAAATGAACCTGAAATTCCCAGGCTCAATTTAAATGAAGCCCCTGACCTGGTCTAAATTCTCCATGGGTTATTTTGGTACCATGGGTGAGATGACCAGATCCTGGTGTGAACATTCCTACAGCCTGTTTCCACAGCTACCAAAAAAAAAAAAAAAAAAGAAGAATGAGACAGATAAATAGCCAGAGGGGAAAATGACCTCTGACCTCTAACCTCTGTGACAGTGTCCACTTCTTCAATGATGGACAATGTCTAAAATATCCACACAGCCCTGTCAAGCCATTTAAAATGCCTTTGGTCTATGAATATACCCCCCCCCCCCCCCCGGTCATTCCACATGGTCCTAAGGTTGCTATTGCAGTGACACTTTAGCGTTCATCTGAATTATGTTAAAATGTATATGTATGAAAAAGGTTTAATGCAAGAACTGTATTAGTCATTTTCCCCATTATAATAAATATAGAAGCAAAGAAATTGAAGCTTAAAAAATAACATTAAACACCAAATAATAAGAAAAATGTATTCCACATGACTTGTGCACCATATTCCATGTCTTCTGAAGCCATTTGCTAGCTTTGTGTGAGGAACAGGAAAAAATGTAGCCATTTATTGATCTTTTTCTTACTACTGAGATAATTTTTAAGATCTGACTCAAAAGAATGATTCAATCACAATACACAATTTTTTTTATTTTTTTTATTTTTTTTTTCTCATGAACATGCTAGTTAATAACATTTGAAATGTTACTCACACAAAGCTATCAGATAGCTTTGGCAAGTTTGGCAAGTTTACTTATATAGCACAATTATTGACAATGGTAATTCAAAGTGCATAAAACACAATCACAACGATAAAACAAGTAATTTAAAACTTTGAAAATTATTTACAATTTGATTTAAAAATGAATTTAAAAAAGCTAAAAACAGAAAATGATTATACATAAAATACAGTGCAATCAGTTTGGACATGGCACAGTGCTCATTCAATAAATACACAGCTAAACAGATGAGTTTTGAATCTAGATTTAAATGTAGCAAATTTTTTTAGCATATATATTCTTCTGGAAACTGGTTCCAACTATGGGCGGCAAAATAACTAAAAGCAGACTCCCCCTGTTTTGTGTGAACTCTTTGAATTGACTCGATCCTTATGATCTGAGTGGTATGCTAGGTTTATATTCAGTGAGCATATCTCAGTCAGACCAATATTCTTGACTTGATTTTTAGCTGTTTGACCCCTAGAGTCAAGGTATGCATTTACCTTGAGAACTTCATCTTTGTTTTCAAATGCAATTACTTTTTTCAAATGCATTGAAAATTTTTGCACACCCAACTGTTAATTTCATTAATGGCAGAGGGAGTCTATGGGGCTGTAGTCATGGTGATAAGGCAAAGTTAATCTGGGTATCATCAGCATAGCTGTGATAGTCAATTTGGTTCTTTCTCATTATTTGACTTAGTGGGAGAATATAATGTACAGATTAAACAAGAGCGGTGCCAGAATTGAGCCTTGTGGGACTCCGCATGTCATAGACATCCTCTTAGACTTATGCTCGCCTATAATCACATAATAACCTCTCCCTTCTAAGTATGACCTGAACCAGTTGAACCATCCCAGAAAGCCAGACCCAGTTTTCCAGTCTTTCTAGAAGTATATTATGATCAGCAGTGTTGTAAAGCTTACACATAACATGTTTCTTGTATGGACTTTTCTTATGGTCCTTTTAAGGTGCTTTTACATGTTTTTGAAGCTTAATGACTCTGTAATATTTGCATGAGAAAAATGACCAGCACTTTATTGAGAAATGAGTGTGATTACACAATGACAGCATTTTAACTACTACTTTAAAACAATGCCATTAATAGCATTAGCTCATCTTATGTAATATTTTCTGAAGTCATTTGCCTGCATTTATTATAGAGACTAACACATTTCTTGAGCTTTGTGCTGTACCTCAGCATTGCTATCACTCGCACACAGCCTAACAAATTACCACTGCGCTGCACAAACCAAACAACTAATGAGTAAACACAGAAAAGAGTTGCTTTCATGGTACTTTAATGGCCAGAGCTGGCCTTGGGGCCCTGGGTTTTTTTTCATGGTGATTTTACAGCGGCCCCAGCTTAATGCTGATCTTAATTAAGGTGAAACTGAGATCCACAGGGGCCAGCGGCAGCCATCATTGCTGCTATTAAGTCACACTGTGGAGAATTTATAAGGCATCATGGGGCAAACAAAACAGATGTACTGAGAAGCACACAAACACAGAACCCACAAATGTGCTGGAATACAGACAAACTGTATAATATGCAGCCTCTAAATCAACAAGTCCTGCAGGGGCCCTGGAAACAAACAAACAAGCTAAAAAAATAAAAATAAATATTAATAATAAAAAAAGCTCTTAAACAGCATCACAACAACTAATTAAAGTAAATTTGAAGAATTTAATGTGTATATATTCAAATAGTTTTTATTATTATTATTATTATTATTATTATTATTATTATTATTATTATTCATAGTAAAAAATATTATTCATTTAAACGCACACAATTATACCATTATTATTATTATTATTATTATTATTATTATATTTTTTTTAAATCAGTTGAAAGCAACTTAAACTCATTATATGTTAAATATTGAAAATTACTTCCAGTCTAAGTAACTTAAAGGGTTAGTTCGTCCAAATAGCAAAATTATGTCATTAATAACTTACCTTCATGTTGTTCCAAACCTGTAAGACCTCCGTTTATCTTTGGAACACAGTTTAAGATATTTTAGATTAATTCCGAGAGCTCTCAGTCATCCATTGAAGCTGTGTGAACGGTATACTGTCCATGTCCAGAAAGGTAAGAAAAACATCATCAAAGTAGTCCATGTGACATCAGAGGGTCAGTTAGAATTTTCTGAAGTATCGAAAATACATTTTGGTCCAAAATAGCAAAAACTACGACTTTATTCAGCATTGTCTTCTCTTCCGTGTCTGTTGTGAGAGAGAGTTCAAAACAAAGCAGGTTGTGATATCCGGTTCGCGAACGAATCATTCGATGTAACCGGATCTTTTTGAACCAGTTCACCAAATAGAACTGAACCGTTTTAAACGGTCCGCATCTCCAATACGCATTAATCCACAAATGACTTAAGCTGTTAACTTTTTTAATGTGGCTGACACTCCCTCTGAGTTCAAACAAACCAATATCCCGGAGTAATTCATGTACTCAAACAGTACACTGACTGAACTGCTGTGAAGAGAGAACTGAAGATGAACACTGAGCCGAGCCAGATAACGAACAATAGACTGACTCGTTCACGAGTCAAGAACCGGTTGCATCAGTTTTCGGATCACCAGTAGTTCTTTCGGACAGTTCTATTCAATAAACCGGTTGAAGAAAACGGTTCACCGGTTCTTTTGCGCTCAACGTAATGGCATCATTTGCGATGATTGCCCTTGATTCAAGCCTTCGGTTTACCCGCGTACAGAATCAGTTCAGAATCAATCACCAAAAGAATCAGTTCAGTTCAGACGCTCTGTGTGTCAGTCTGCTTCATGCTGAATCACACATGCGCAGTCATCATCAGCTCCTCGGTTTTCGAATTGGACGCGTCTGACAGAAACGGTTCTTGACTCGTGAACGAGTCATTATCAGGCTCGGCTCTGTGTTCATCTTCGGAACCATTTAAAACGATTCAGTTCGATTTGGTGAACTGGTTCAAAAAGATCCGGTTACATCGAATGATTCGTTCGCAAACCGGATATCACAACCTGCTTTGTTTTGAACTCTCTCTCACAATAGACACGGAAGAGAAGACAATGCTGAATAAAGTCGTATTTTTTTGCTATTTTTGGGCCAAAATGTATTTTCGATGCTTCAAAAAATTCTAACTGACCCTCTGATGTCACATGGACTACTTTGATGAGGTTTTTCTTACCTTACCTCTCGGACTAAATCTAAAATATCTTAAACTGTGTTCCGAAGATAAACGGAGGTCTCACGGGTTTGGAACGACACGAGGGTGAGTTATTAATGACAAAATTTTGATTTTTGGGTGAACTAACCCTTTAAACATCTACACGCAACATAAATGCTCAATAACAGTTTTCAATAAAGTAGATAAATATCTAACGTGACCTGCACAGTCCCTAATATCTTTTGAATATAATAGTGGTTTCCTTTGAGGTCAAGTCAAACTGGGGGTTATCCATCCAATCTAATCAAACCGTGTAAATAATCCAAAGTGCATTTTCAAGCACATTTCCCAAGGTTTGACTTCCAGAGTTGGCTGCTTGCTGCATTCTGTATAGAAGTGTTCCACCGCCATGCTCAGAGTTTAAACACAGCCTAAATATCAGCACTGTCTTCTCAAATGCCACAACACCATGATGAACAACTACTCGCTGTTCCTCAGAATAACAAAAAAAGGGAAAGAGTCCTCAAAAGAACAAGTCTAGGGAAAAAAAGTATTATTTTAAAGGTGAATGTTAAAAAGTCAAATGTGCAAGATTCTTCTTTGCAAATCATTGCGGTGTTAAGCAGTCCAGGTCTATCTGCAGTGCTTGTTATGGCTTGACAAGAAATATTAGTAGATTTGAATATCAGGGTGAGCAAATGATGACAAAAAGTCATTGTTTTGCTGACTTAATTCAGAATTTGACCGTTTTCTCCCAAAAAACAGAGCAGAAAATGCAAGCACTCATTCCGAAATTACATCAGTCATTAGAAATGTGAGGCTCAAGCATGCTAATAGGATTTGGATCGTCCCATCTACTCTAGTGCACTTCTGGGAGATAATATATAAAGATACAGTGATTGCGCCAAAATGAACAGTGTGATGTGAGCATTCTCACCCCTGTCTTAAGGGAAAAGGACAGAGCAAAGAAGGGAAAATGGGCACAAGGGATGAGTGATAGAGATGAAGATAAGACCAGATAAAATGAGGGCATTCTGTGATTTTTCTTCAGCTTTATCCTTTTCCCCATCAGGAAGCATGTTGGCTAATCTTCACAGCATGCTTGAGGAAGCTCTTACGCTGTCTGGCAGCAAAGCCGTAATGGAAATCTATGCTCAGGAACCTCAGGACTCAGCAGGGAGAAGGTGGAGGTGTGTAAAGTAAACTATCGTGTGAAGACTATAGTTTAGTTTAGTATGTGAGTTTAGTATGCATTTAGAGCACTTGTGAGAGGGATTTCATTTTCAAATTAATTTTTTTTGTATTGTTTTATTATGGTTTGGGACACCTCATTGACTTGAGTATGGGTTATATACTGGCAATTCTGTTCATAAACTCAGAATTCCAAGAAAGATAGAAAAAAACTGATTAATATCTATATCTGATCAGATCTGATCTGATCAGATCAATAAAATTCAGAAGGGGAAAAATAAATTCATATTTGTTAGGGTAATAAATATAGAACTGCAAAATGTAAACTCATAATACAGAGGAAAAAGTCAGAATTTCAAGATGTTCATTCAAAATTGCAACATATGGTCTTGGAATTTCAAGAAAAACAGTAATACATTTTTATTCAATTTGTAGAATTTTGAGTTTGTAATACAAAATTTTTACTTTATTCCTGGCAAATTTGAGTTCATCAACATTTTGAGTTAACATCTCACAATCTGTACCTTTTTTTTCCGAAACTGACCATTCGCAAAGACCTTGATTGACAGGCGATCTGATCAATCATAACGCTGAATCTGCCATCTTCCCGGACAAACAAATTAGACAGGGGAGTAGAACTTGAAAAATTGTGTTAACGTCTTTCTGCGGTTGTATAGGCTAGATTTCAGTGTAATTGTTTATAAACAAAGGTTTTGTGCTTTATGGATGAGGAAATCCCACCTCGTTTCATCTTCAACTGATTTTTATATGAAGCCCGATATAATCAAAATATATTAAAAGTAAACCTTCAGCATTTGCACATGTGAAATAAGGAACTGTTTTGTAGTTTTCATAGGTCTCAAAATTTTGTCTACATTTGGTCGAACCCACCCACCAAAAAAGAACTTCACAGCAGGTGTATTACCTATCTGACACAAGATTACCTCATTGCATCCTTCACTGTTGAGAGACCACTTATCTGTGCTCATCACACACACTTATCCACAAGCCCTCAGAGTGACACACACACACACACACACACACTCAGTTTCATTCATTCTTGTGGTTAATGAGTGTTAGCAGCAGTCTCTCTCGGCATTAGCAACCCTGTCACTACAGATTAGCACTTCCAAACCCAGCCCCGTCTTCATCACATGTCGAGTTTGCCTGCAGAACTGTTTTGCAGCAAGCGGAGAGTTACTTGGTATAATTATTGCACTTGTTTACATGTGACTGTGTTATAGGTGTGGAGGAAAGAGAGACAGAATGCAAGTTTGGAGATAGTGGAAGAAGCCTCACATATTATTTTCTTCTCCCCACTGCTCAGGGGGAGATTTTTTTCCTCATCTCTCCGTAAAGCTACACCTACTGTTACAGCAGCAGGTGCTGGAACCACCGACAAGCTCAATCCCCCAGTGAACAGCGGGAGAGTTTGAGAGCTCAGGAACACACACCTAGACTCCGGAACGATATATAACACGATCCCACCAGATACAGACACTGTGGTGTACATCACCAAAAATAATACCAGATTTGGAGTTTTCTCACCATGCAGTCTTTTCCCAAACCAGTATTATCATCATTTGTTTTGAACTTATTAGAAACCACATCTTAGCCTCTACTCTGATGTCTTAAACTGCATATGAACTTGTTTTGAGCACATAGTTGTAGTGAAAAAGCAAGGTGAACACTCATTAGCTATATGGCAGAGGCTCACTGTTGAAGCCACCATGGAATGGAGGGCCATTTTCAAGCCACATTGACAGCATGGAAGTTCTCACCCCCACTGAGCCGCTTATAAACATGAAGCCAACCCACTGAGACCCATGCTTTTGAAGAAAGAGTGTGAGGATTCGTAAACAGTGCCGGTTACTAGTAGCTTGCTAAAAATAGTGGCGTATTCCAGAACTGCAATTGATTTGCCATCAAGTGTGACAAAACACTCTTTTGTCACACTGTATTGTGGATGCAAGCAGGCGAGTGGAGGAAATATCTTTAAAGACAGTGTAAATTAATCAAAAGTGAAGTTTGAGTCACTCTAGCGAATGATTCAATTTCGATAAATGCGGATGTAAATTTGAGTCATTAGGTTTCGATCAAATTCACACACTTCTTCGGGTTTTCTAAAGAAGCAAGTGATTTTTTTTCCCTCAAGTATGACAAAACACTACATCATTAATTGTTTAAACAGGGTAACTGTACTTCAGATCAGTCAAATTCTAAGAAAACCTGGAGAGGTTAAACTATTAATAAATAAATAATAAAATATTAATTAAATAAACCTTAAACCCTAATATATATATATATATATATATATATATATATATATATATATATATATATATATATATATATATATATTAATTAATTAATTAAAAATAATTATATATAAAAAAGTAAGTATAAATTAGATTGTTTTTATTTTTAATAATATGTAGTTTGGCTATTTACATCATCTATTGTTTTGGTATCACATAAGATAAGTACAAGACTTACATATTTTAAATAGATACAGAAACTCATGAAGTCATACAATTCAAAATATATTGTCCTGCTTAATAGCTTTAATGCATTTAGCTATTTGTAGTGAACGGTATTTAAATATGACCATTGACCAGGTCTGTAATCAGCCAGTTCAGTGCAGTAGTCATTTCTATCATTGCTTTGCTGTTCAAATACCGCGCAATAACTCTGAAGTCAATTAGCATCACTGCTAAAAAAAAAAAGCTTGGCCGAGCATGAAAATAAAAGTATGTAACAGACTGTCCTGGCAGTTCAATTGCCGTCTTTGGGCAGCTGCCATCCCCATTACAGAAAACAGCCCTTTGTCTGCACGGCCAATTCAGCAGCTAACATCATAAGCACTGAACCGAAATGAAGGCGAAGACAGACAACTAAATAACGGAATGAAAGCAAACAAGAGTTCGGAGGGATCCTGAATAGTTCTTGCTTCTTGAACTTTCGAAGATAGGAGTTCAACAAGCACACACAAGCCACTATAGAGCATTAAACAGCCAGCCGAGTGCATCAAAACACCAGTAATCTAAACTTTTGGTTCTCTGTCTGAGGAAATATAACAAAAAACTAAAAGAGAACATGACTCTTGTGCTTTCTGAAGGGATGTTTAGTCTGGTGTCATTGAGCCTTCTTGCATAATCTGGTCAATTGAGTCACTGGCTTGAAACACTCAGTTGATACAGTATATCCATTAAGAATTGTGTTACTGAGATACAACACAAAGTGTATACTGTATTAATGATTTAAATCAACAGTTCCAAGCCACATAAATATAATAACACATCTCTATAACAATTTCTAAACAATCAGCATGCTCACTGAAGTTCCCTCTATCATGTTTTGCACTGATTTTTTATTCTTTATTTAAAAAGAAATAAATAAGCAATGGGGGGGGGGGGGGGGGGGGGGGGGGGGTCTGCGGAATTCTATGTAAGAAATCAAAATTTAGCTAAATAAATCATAATATTTGTGCTATTATGTCCAAAATCAAGTTTGTGTTTGCATAGGGAAGTCGTGGCCTAATGGTTAGAGAGTCGGACTCCGAATCGAAAGGTTGTGAGTTCGAGTCCCGGGCCGGCAGGAATTGTGGGTGGGGTGAGTGCATGTACAGTGCTCTCTCCACCCTCAATACCACGACTTAGATGCCCTTGAGCAAGGCATTGAACCCCCAACTGCTCCCTGGGCGCTGCAGCATAAATGGCTGCCCACTGCTCCGGGTGTGTGTTCACAGTGTGTGTGTGTGTTCACTGCTCTGTGTGTGTGCACTTTGGATGGGTTAAATGCAGAGCACAAATTCTGAGTATGGGTCACTATACTTGGCTGAATGTCACTTCACTTCATAATATGTGTGTGTACTTTGTATATTTATAATGTATATATAATAAATACACATATAAAGTATTGTATTTAAATATAAATATTTGTATTCATATTATTAAGATAATATATAAATATATTTAATATATAAATGAATTTTTTCTTCTTAAATTCATACATGCTATACACAGTACACACACATATTATATAAAACAAAAACTGTTATTTTGGATGTGATTAATCCTGATTAATTGTTTGACAACCCTACAAACTATTTAATAAACACATGCTCATCAAAGACTGCAAAGCTGTTTATAGTGTATTTTTTATCCATTTAGAAGAACTGCTTTGTGTCAAACATTTATTTATGTATTTATTTAGTAATTTACTTTCAATGATAAAAAACAAACAAACAAAAAAACACTTGTGTAGCTTAATATTCATGATGTTTTTTGTTTTTTTGATGGAGGCTCAAAATAAAACTGAATTTAAATTGAAATACTTTGTAACATTATCAGTGTTTTTACTGTTACTTTGTATCAATTTAATGCATCATTATGCAATAAAAGTGTTATTAATGTCGTTTTTGTTTTTTTTACATTTTTAATTGGTCCATTTAGTGTGCATTTAAGTTTCCTCTTATTGAGATTCTCTTTGGATTTGTGTCAGATAAATACCAATTTTTATTTCACCTAAATCAAGCAAAATTTGCTTGCTACTAATTGCCTCAAACAAAGCTCTTTAACATCTTTTAAATATTTAACGGCACAGATCTTGAAAACATAAATCTAGCAACTAGTTCCACAACTGAATCATTCCGTCTGGCAGCAGCTGTGTTTCTATGAGCATTCTGAGTCTAGCCTGTCAGGGTCTGTCAGGGCAATAAATGTTGAAGAACATACAAGAAGGAATCAAAGATTCATACGGTCACACCTATGAAATCTCAAGATTGCTTTGTGTTAAAGGGTCGCTGACCACATTATAGGTAAACCAGCATTCACAGCACAATGATGTCCTTCCAGACAAGTTCTTCTCAATTTACGTGGCTTGCTCTCCAGAGATGGGACCAAGTCACACATGTGCAAGTCTCAAGTAAGTCTCAAGTCTTAACCTTCAAGTCTCAAGTAAGTCCCAAGTATTTTTTTCTTGGGCAAGTCAAGTCAAGTCACAAGCTATGTCAAGTCAAGTCAAGTCAAGTCACCTTATTATTGTAATTTTACCTGCAGAATCTGATCTTAATAAAAGTTAAAAGACAAGATATAAGTAACTGTCAGTAAATTAAAATAATTTAACATACACACACACACACACTCTCAGAGTATATCCATAAGTCATTACCTCTATTACAAGGTATTGCACTTCCAAAATATAAGATTCGAGAGAGTTGCATGTCTCTGATTGGCCAATGCGTTCAACAGACATGTCTGTGATTGGCTATATATATATATATATATATATATATATATATATATATATGTACTGTATTATGCACTTCTCATGATTAGGTAATCGCGGCAGCTGTAGTCTTATTCATATTTGTTTTTCTGATTAATTGTTTTGCTCTATGACGACGCGCACGTTTTTTCCAGGCGCGTCCGCACCGCATCAAGTTAAAAACATCTCAACTTCTCAGAATGCTGCAAGTGCACCGCAGGTCATGTGACAATAACTAACTAATCAGCTCCATCCTTTCCCGTAACAACGTTGAAAGCTCAGCCAAGATGAAGGAACAGCTGATCATAGCTGTATATGGATTACCATTTTGAAATAAATGTAGTAGCAGAGCTACTGCAAGCGATTTTTAGTGCTGCAAATCCATTTATCCCATGCTGAAATTTCTGCGTCTTCATGGAGAGAGAGAGCATGTCTTGGTTGCTTAGCAACGGCAGACGCCTCAGGGGCGCAACTGCCCGAGCGCTTTGGAAAGAAGGAGAAAGCTGCGCGCCTAGCGTTTTCAACGCGTTTTTAGGCGCAAATTATTGAAGACAAAAGCGATTACCCTCGGTACCCCTCAGGCTGAAATGTTGATGTGATGTGATATCTGATCTAAGTGGGCGTGGTGTGCGTAAGGTAGAGAGGGCATGACTGATGATAGTGTCTTGATCCAGTCAAGACAACGCTATTCTCAGCCTGCGCTCCAGCTGAGTAATCAACTTTATTTTTAAAAATAATTTATATATTTTATATACAAACTGAAAACATGATGTGATTAACACTCAAGTCATTCAAGTCATCCTGTCTCAAGTCAAGTCAAGTCCCGAGTCTTTAACTCCCAAGTCCGATTCAAGTCTCAAGTATTTTAATTTTTGTCAAGTCAAGTCACAAGTCATAAAAATAGCGACTCGAGTCGACTTGAGTCCAAGTCACCAAGTCACAAGTCCCCATGTATGTTGCTCTCCACTGGCTTGTCTGACTGCAGGCCACATTCTGCACTTTGAAGCTAAATCTTTCACCTACACTTCTTTCCTCCTTCAGACTAGAGGGGTCTGTGCCTTTCAGGGCTCCTTCACGGCAGGTTAGCCTGCTTCAAGAGCCTCTTCGTCCCCCCACAGTGATCAATTGACCCCAGCCGGGAGGAGCAGGTTTGCTGGCATTAGACTAACACAGTGGTACAGCTCTGTTAGATGACTAATCTGAGTTATCTAGCCATTATTGGTCATTTAAGATGACAGCCAGGCACCATCCTTTATGTATTTCTTCCAAATATGAACTCTGTGACTGCCATTTTTACCTTGTCTCTCTCAATCTTTGGAACTCTCAATCACTCTTGCATTCTTTTCCTCTTTCTTTCTCTCATGGGTGAATACATTCAGTGTTCTGGCACATCCACACACACACACACACAGAGACTCTGGACCTGCGGCTAGATTTGAGGGCTAGAACTCTCCCGACATGTTTAATGCAAAAGCATAGGCTGAATACTTTTGATAACTTTCAGACAACTTGACACAAGTGCACTACAGACTATGTGATTGCTTGCACTAGAGTAAGATAAAAATCATATGCAAAATAAGGGCATAACAATAAAGATGCTACATCAGGGGCTAGTATGAAGGAATTTTGGGTCAGTTTTCCATTGACACTAAAAACTTTACATTCATTTTTCATGTCTTGCAAATGGAAATGTTTATTTAATTCATATTATATATATTGTTGTATCAAACACTACAATGCAGTATGCACTTAAATATAAGAAAACAAAATAAAAATAGTAAATAAAACTTATTTAATAAAACCTAATATAAATACAGCAATATTTATATGTAGTTGTTGTCAGCTTTCTGTAAAAAAATATTTTTAACAAATAAATAAACAAGGATTTTTGCTTGCTAAGAGGTAAATACATTTAGTATACATTTATTAGTAGTAGCTAAAATTAAGTCAAATTAGTCAAATATAAAAATTGGTATGTAAACCGCAAAGGAGGGGGAAAAAAATCACTATTACTGTTTTCTGCTAAACCACATGGTATTTTATGTTCGAGGCTTCATAGTACTGTTACATACTGGATAGTGTTAGACATCATTATATTGTAGCTTTTCGGAATTCTTCACGGATTGAAGAAAGAAAATCTGACAAGTAGAATTGGTGTGAACAACCGAATAACTCT
Source organism: Carassius carassius (assembly GCF_963082965.1). Taxonomy (NCBI): domain Eukaryota; kingdom Metazoa; phylum Chordata; class Actinopteri; order Cypriniformes; family Cyprinidae; genus Carassius; species Carassius carassius. The sequence continues at coordinate 24,240,585 of NC_081794.1, forward strand.
GTCTCCACAAGACTGGACTACTTCTTCCTTCACAGAGTCTTGCAGAGATGCTAAAGTAAGAAACTGAGCGACGTGATGCGCTGCAGCCGTGGCTCTGCAACACAATGACCCTTGTGGTTTCATTAAAGAACGCATTGGTTTTGTTTCCAGAACTCTGGCAGCACAAAGGCCACACTCCTTTTGGCCCCGATTGACTATATATGGTCCCCATTCAGTGAAATGCTCTCCTCTCTATGCAAAAGACGAAGACAAGGAAGAAAAAAAGAAAAACTTGGCTCTGTGTGGGCCGAGGTGAAAAATAAGCACATCAGTGGCTGGAGTCCATATACAGAAATAACAAGCAGAGCTATGGAGAGCAGAGTGTGCTGACCAAGACTGTGAATGGTATAAATTATGATGGCCAGAAACTCCAGATAAAGGGGCTAGATTAATGGCCGGGCTTCAGGACCACAATAAGCCAGTGCTTCTTTATACAGTGCCCATTGCACTGACTGCAGCAGCTCATAAACGCCCGTCGGCTGAGGCAGGTAGGATAGGATGTTGACGGAATCCTCATTAACAGGTAGGAAGAACGGCTGAGCTGAAGTGTAGTTTACACTCAGTGGAGCTCAGCTTTTTTATGATGTTACAGCAGTATGTGCAGGGAATTGGAAAGATATGTGACACATACAGTTGGGAAATTGATCCCAGGGGAGGTTGTATCAGACTCACAAATGCAGACATGCAGGCCTTAATGCTTACAGAATGAACATGCACAAACACACACACACACACACACACACACACACACACAAATCAAAACCCATGCTAAAACTGATTTCAACACCAAGGGAAATTCAGAAAACAGTACATATTCAAACCGATGATCAGGGTGATTCTAGGATTTCAGCTTGAGGGGAATTAGCACCTTATCTCAATATGAGCTGTGACAGACCTTTATATATCTCGGCCTCAAGATTATACAGCTCACCCTCAATATTTTGAAGAAGGTAAAAAAAAAAAAAGAAGCAGTTGCCAGTAGTCACTGACTTTCAAGTTCAACAGCTTCTAAATAAATAAATAGAAAGTTAGGATATTTACTCATGTGCATCTCTAAATCACATGTAGGTTATATGATCAGTTGTTTCTAAATAAATGGTCACTTGAAAAAAGTATATATATATTTTACTAGATTAAGGGTTTGACGGTATTGACTCTTCCCTACAATCTAAATGGATTTTCATATGCAAATATGTGCAACCCTATAGACCATAAAAAAAAAACTGTTGAAAAAAGGTATATTTTGAAGCATGGCAGCTGGTTTTAGCTAGACTAGCTCCTGCACGCCAACTGCATCCTGCATGCACGGCACGCTCCAACCCCGCTACAGTGATGAGGCAAAATCCGTTAACTATTAGCAACCGGCATGCTGGAACAGAACAAGTTTTAAGAATTCTGACAGGGGTTACGGCTGTTTTCATTAGTGATGTCAGCATGCATTTCAGACGAGAGATGAGTTTATAGAGGGTAATTCATATTTCTTGTACAGAGTGCGATGGTCTGCTATGGCCAATTTCACTCTCGTTAAACGTTTAATACAGCGTATTGACCTGTATTTTGCAAAATACTGGTGAAGAGTAAGGCAAAAGATTGCTAACACTTTCCTATGCCACATCTAATGGATTTGACGAACAGCTGGCATGGAAATGGCTCAAGGATTTCCAAAAATAATAATGTGAAATATAGAGGCATAAGCAGACTTGCAAAACTGAAGTATGTGTTGTTTTAAACAAAATACACTAATAAAATAAACACTTTTAAGGCATGGATGCAAGGATGTGTTAAATTGATACAAAAAAGTGATAGTAAAAACATGCTTTGTTAGAAGAGGTTTCTATTTTGAATAAATGTTGTTCTGTTCAACTGTTTAATCGTCAAATAATAATGAAAAAAGGTTAAAAAAAAAGGCACAACATTGATAATAAATCAGCATATTAGAATGATTTCTGAAGGATCATGTGACACTGAAGACTGGAATAGTGATGAAAATTCAGCTTTGCATCACAGAAATAAATCATGTTTTAAAGATAAAAATATATAAAAATAATATAAAAATAATATAAATATATATAAAAATAAAGTTTTTATAAAAATAAAGTTTTTATTTTTTTAAATTATACAAATATTTCACAATATTGTGTTTTTTTCTGCATTTTCGATCAAATAAATGCAGCTGTGGTGAGCATATATATATACACACACACACACACACACACACACAAATACAACATTTTTTTTTTCTTAGATATATACATGCATGTGTGTGTATTTATATACACATAATAAATATACACAGTACACACACATAAATCTTATGTAAACAAAAACTTTGATTTTGTATCAGGTATCTCAAGTCACAGGATTTTCCACACAGAGATTTTGAATGATAAATGCACTAAAATGCCATTAGCATATACCCGTTAATCCTATCTACACTTAGAGGTAACAGAAACATAACTAAAACCCAATCTTTTGAAAGAAAGCTCTTACATAAACAACTTGAACATCCACTACATCCCGCCTTTTCAGAATATTACTTTTTTTTTCCTTAACTGCTGTGGCATTTGGTCTTTCAGCACCTGCTATTTTAAGTTTTAGTGCAGGTGGTGTGTCAAAAGGTCAATGCCATGCTGCGCAATGATATGGTTCTGAGAAAACACGCTGGGGGGACGAAAACTGCAACGGCCAAGCTAAGACTCTTGACAGACCTAACGGAGACCACATCTATTCAAATATCAGCACAAATTGACTGTTTTCACACTCTACAGCTTTTATCAAGAGAAAATAGCACAACTGTTATCTAAATAACACTGTTTAACATGCTCATTTCAATTTACACTAGCATAAAGAGTTAAATGCGTCACTTTGAGATGTTTGTCAGCTTTATTGCTCTAACCACAATCCAAGGGCACGCAGGTGGCATTTTTCTTGCATTTGCACTAGAACAGAATGTCATTTGGCTTTTCAACTTGATTAAAGGACACAAAGAGAGAGAGAGAGAGAAAATAGAGATTCGGTCATTGTGTACCATGGCAGATTGCACAGACAAGACTTTTGCAGACAGCGTACGTTCTCTTTGTATTCAGTCGTCTACCTGAATAAACCCACGGCCAGACTTCAAGAGGAGCTGCATGCTGTATATGCCATCACAAACACATCAACACATAAATACTCCAATCAGCACTGTTCACAAACGCCTTTTGTTCCACAGTGTTTCTTAAGAAAGGCTGTCGCCTTGCTCTGAATTGGTTATTTTGCCATTATTGTGTTTGTTCAATAGGAAACTCTCCAATTCTCTTTTTGGCTGGCTATTTCCTTATCCTGTCTTTGATTACAGGGTTTCTGAAGGTTCCTGGCTGATTTGGCCCTTGTCACACATGGGCAGCACCAAGGTCATTACATCCAGATGTACAGCATCTGGTCTGACTTATTATCTTTCTTTAGGTGCACATTCTCTCGTAACCACTTTGTTGAGTATGTCTGTTAAAAGGCCCACCTACTTTGTGTCGCTGTGGGGGCCAAGACAGGCAGCCGTTGCACAGCATGCAAAATGACTACCATGCTCGAGTGTGCACACAGCAGGTGGGGTTCAGTCTATTATAGACACTATCAGAGAGCTACTGAAAGGTAACACTAAAATAACTAGATTTCAAATAGAAGAACTCATACAGTATCACCTATTCAATACTTTTGACTATAATATTGTTCTAACGCCACTTAAGGTCTCTTCGCTGGCACTTTTTACTTCTTTTTAAAATGAAAATAAAGTTGTAAAGTTATCTGAAAGGTCTCCTACAGTGTATTTGATGAACATTTGATGGATACTGATCACAAAACTGGAAAATACATTCTCAGTCTGGCTAGCTTAAATCTGATTGAAAGGTTTTAGTGAAAAGGAAACACATTTAGAAATACATTTACTAAGTGTTTTTAGAAAATTCTACACATAATTTCATTATTATTATTACTTTTTTTTCTATCGTTGTGGTGTTAATATAAACCCGTCCCTAAATAGCACATAACATAACATAACATAAACAATAATAAAATTGCTTTACTCATTTTCCAACAACATTTTTTTTTAAAATAGGCTCATTTTCCAACTCCCCTAATGTTAAACAGCTGAGTTGTACCGTTTTCGAATCCATTCACCCTGTGGTACGGCAGCAAAATTCCTTAATTATTACTCCGGAATGACATTATACTTCCTAGCCATATCGGAGAAGACAGAAGAGTTAAGTATTATATAGGAAAAAATATTGAAACTCTTTTGTCATTTTTGAGCGAGATGCTAATGGTCTAATCAGATTCAATGATCTATGCTAAGCTACAGCTAAACTGCTACCACCAGACCCGGAGATCGGCTGAATGGATTCAAAAACATTTAACAAGTCTAAAATTCCTTGAACTAATGTCTAAAATACTGTATTTCCGAATTAATTATTTTCCTAAATTGTATTTTGTCTTACTGGACTGGATTTCTTTTTTTTTTTCTTTTTTTTTTCAGATATAAACAAATAAAAAATAAATGAGAGACAAAGTACGTGTCACATGTTCAGTTTGTTTTGTCATAGCTTTCTTTGTGTTGCCTGTTTGTTTCCTGTTTTTTTTTTTTTCTTATTTGTTCATGTTCCTGTGTTCATTAGTTCCTTTGCTCATTGTTTAATTATTAGTTCACCTATATCACCTGAGTCTAGTTAATTAACCTCGTTTGTCTTGTATTTAAGACCCAGTCTGTTCAGTCTTTGTTTGTCTGGTCACAGTTACTTTATGTTGTGTTTCCCAATTGTCCTTCTGCTTTTTTTTTTCTTTTCTTTTTTTTTATTAAACGGTTGTTTAGTTTTTGCTTCAACTCAAAGAGTTTGGTTTGCTTCAGCAGTTCCCTTTGCCTTCCTCCTGACACAACTGTGACAGTATGGCCATTATCAATATACAAACTAGGGAAGTAACAATATAATTTTTTTTTAGAACTGATCTGATACCGACAATTCTGAGTATCTGCCGATACTGATCCAATCCGATACCAGCACAGTCTTTTTTTTTTTATTTAATATAGAATTTCTATACTTCTCTGTGTTGACCTGATCATCATTCTTTTGTGTTAATCACAATCTACTACATATACACAACTTCATTTTAATGAGAAATAACAAATGAAATAATATATAATCATAAACAATTACAAAAAATTATATTATTAACTAGGTTGGTAGATAATTCAGCAGCAAAAGATACTCTAGATTCTTGAAAAATCACGGGAGCACAATAATTTTATCAAATCTATTGAAATATTTTATTTACAAATAAAAGTGAATGAGTCTAAAATCTGGTAAAATGTTACACATTGTTTATTTATATATTATATATATATATATATATATATATATATATATATATATATATATATATATATATTCAGATTTAAATTGATATATTTGGATTTATAACTATATATTAAGATTTAAATTTATTTATATATATTCAGATTTATAAGCATATATACATATTTACATTTATATATTCAGACTTATAAGTGTTTATTCAGATTTACATTTAAATATTCAGATTTATAACTATATATTCAGATTTACTTCTATATATTCAGACTTATAAACATATATTAAGATTTAAATTTATATATTGAGACTTATAAGTATATATTCAGACATAACAATATATTGACAGTTTGCATTTATATATTCAGGCTAATAACTATAACTATATATATATATATATATATATATATATTTTTTTTTTTTTTTTTTTCGTCATGTGTTTGGTTGGTCAGATGATCTAACCATATCTGTTTTGTCCAGAATATGCCGTATAATCAATCACTGTCTGCATGTGATTGCCCTAAGAGTTAATTTTACAAGAATTTTAAGGGCATTAACTCATAGCAGCAGTGCACGATTTATTCCAGGCATAAATCGCTAAAGGAGCAGACAGCTGTGGAGCTAGTACTTCTATTACCCCGTGTTTTATGCTTTATAGAGCTGAGGACTTCAGAAAGGTGAAGTGAAGCACCTCAGCATCTCACCCTACTGCTCTTAATAACAAACATATATCGTCTCCTCCATTTCAGAAATGGCGGCGAAAAGGCCGTTAGAGACTGAAAAACAGCCACACAAATTAAAGATACCGTTAGGTGTAAAAGTGTTTTTGGGGCTGCGGTCTCCACTATCTGCGTAAATACCACGTAATGACCAGAGTGATGTACGGCCGTTCAGTCCCAGCATTCATTTCCTACACAACTACTCGCATTACTGCACAAAACACTGTAATACAAGGCCTTGACTCAGAATAAGGAGAGGTCCCCTCAGCATTTGGCCTTTGCTTTTATGGACGGAAATGATAAGGACTGTAAAAAGGAAGGAGAGATTGCTCATCAGTGAGGCAATTAATCAATTACAAAGAACAGATCAATCGTTCTCCCCATACAGGCTGGTAGTCTGACAGCACTCAGATGTAATTAAAATTGTTACTATTGACAAATCAAGATGGATGGAGGACCACAAAGCCACTTCGCTTCTGAGTGAAAAGCCAATGAGAATGAATGACCATTGTATTATGTGTTCCACTGAACAACTATCTTTGTGCTGGCACAGCTGCCAACCTAAAATCTTCCTATTGCTGGCATTTAGGATTTAGTTATTAGAAAACTAATGTTTTTTTTTTTTTTTTACTAACTTCACTCCAATGTTGTGCACCATTCAGAATTGAACTGAAATTCCAATTCCAATGGTGAACAACCTTGTTTACCTCAACTCAAGCAGAGAAACACATCTCAGAAGCTGCTGGCACCACATCTGATGTTGCGTTTGAAGATCCTGGCCACTCATTTTTCTCTCTCTATCACACTGAAACATTCCCTCTCAAAACAGTCACAAAGAACATACAGTTTGGGGAAAGTTGAGAATGTTAGAGAAGAGCTTTGGATCTTTATTTTATTATTATTTTTCAAGAGGAAACCATCTGCTGCTTCACACAGTATGAAGAAGCTAGAGGCTTATATTCAAGGGGAAGCTGATGGAACAACATACGCTGAAGTTGAGAACTCAGTCTTTATGTTGCGATGTATACAAGAAATGTACTATGGGGTAGTGTTGGGCGATTTGGTCATTTTTCAAACCGTCAAATCGTCAGCCCGTGAGATCGATGATATACAATATTATTGAGCATGGGTGGAGCAAGAGAGAGACTCTTTGTTCTTCTCATAGCATAACTATTGGGTGTTTTAAACCGCGCAGGTGCGCGAGAGAGAGCCTATGGAGTCACCAATAATCAAAAAAAAAAATACTTTCAAACATACTGACTGATTTAACTAATGTTAAATACAAAAATACTGTATTTAAAACAGCTAGTTCATACATAGTCGGACGCAACTGTCATATCGCACGTCCGCATCTGTGCAGGGAAGTTATCAGTCTAAATGTTCTGCAAAATCAGTCAACGGTGAAAATCAATATCAGATTTCATTTAAAGTCCAACAGTTAAACACTAATATTGGGCATAAACGAACATTTAAATATAAAGTATTTAAAACAGGTAAGTTCATATATTTGGAGTAAAGTTGAATTGAACTGATGCATCAGTCATACAGCGCTCCGGACCGCGCGCCTCATGACGAGTCTGACACACCGTCACAGAAACAAGAATGAGATGCATTCTAACATAACTGTGGCATTAAACTCAGTTAGTAAGGGCTCGTTTAATATATTGCACATACAGTTTAAAGGCCGTTCAGATTACTTGTTAAAGTGCAATGAAATACCTTATATCTGCAGACGATGTACGTCTGTTTGTGGATGGAGACTTTGTAACGGCCAAAACTACGTATTTTGCATGCATCACATTATAGTGCGGTGTGCATGAAAATAATAACAAGGGGGCAGATTGAACTTATTATCCATAGTGGTTCTCACATAGTCCTTCTACGTCATCACCACATAGTGTGTTTTATAAGTTCAGTCTTTAAGAAAAGGACTACGTGAGAACCATGCACTATGGATGATAAATTCGCTCTGTCGCCTTGTTAATTATTTTGTCTTTACTTTATTTGTGACACTAAGAAAGAGTTAATCTCTCATGTATGAGAAGAGCGCGTTGCCGTATACCAGCCATTAAATGTGTGAGACACCAACTCGACGTTTTTTATCTCTTTCATTTCATAGATTTAACGAATTATCCAAGTCAAAGCGTTACAACTTCACCGACTACATGCTCTAATCCTTCTGCGCGTGCGAGGTGTGTGTGTGAAAGGCGGGCAGTGAAATTAAGTGAAATAGCTGGGCAGTTTAAAAGCCGAATTATAATAAGCAGCCTAATAAAAATAAAAATAATAGTTATTATTATTATAATCTAATACATTAATAGGAAAATGAGCCTAATATCGTCTTGATTATCGACAGAGAATTCTGCTTATGTCGATATCTCTGACGATCGTCGATACACGATACTATCGTCTATCTGCACAACCCTACTATGGGGTAACATTTTAAATAAAAATTGCTCACCAAGGCTGCATGTATTTGGCCCAAAAATAAATTAAAATGTACTACAATGTGAAATAACTATTGAGTATTTTAATGTGCTGTATATTAAATTTTAATTTATTTCTTTGATGCAAAGCTAAATTTCCAGCAGCCATTAATTCAGTATTCGTGTCACATGATCCTTCATAAATCATTGTAATATGATATATGTTTATAATTGTTTTAATAATTAGTGTTGAAAATGATAACAATGGATTTTTTTTTTTTTTTTGTGAAAACCAAGATTGTTTCTAGAGAATTTCTTTCTGAATTCTCTGATGAATAGTTCAAAATAACAGCATTTCATTTAGCAAAGGTTTTACCTTCCATTTGAATATTCCCTCTATAACACAAAATAAATAACAGCAAGGACTATTTGCACATAAACAAGCATTTTTAATGTCAAATTCCTGATTTTTAATTTCTTATTTATTTATTTGTGTGTGTGTGTGTGTGTGTGTGTGGCAGGAAAATATATTCAGAAACATTACCTCAATTTCCTGGGGGCTTAGGGAAAAAGATTTCAGTGACAACCTGTGGCGCATCACAAACAATTGTCGGATCAACTGTAGAAATTGAAAGATAATCTCCTTGTTGAAGAGACGATAATGACAACAACAATAAAACAAATTATCACAATATGCGTGAAGCACCGCTGGTCATCTAAACACACTCTAAGGTGATGAAAATGCCAGTTTTTTTTTATAGGCACAGTGGCGTTTTCCTCGCCCCCATCTGTTAAAATGCAAAAACCACAAGTATGTTCGCTCATCAAACTGAAGCACCCAACAAATCAAAGTTAGGGCAATTACACTCCCACATCCCTCTTCTTTATTTCAGAATGGCAACAGCTGTTTTGTGTGGTCCAAATTGCACTGTAATTTCATGAGGAGCATATGGTTACAGTTGATTAATCCAGAAGGAAAAGTGTTTTATTATTTCCAAAGGCAGATGGGTAAATAAGCCCTCAAAGGGGCTCGAGAAAGGAGGTGGAGAGTTTCGGAAACTAAGGCGTGTTCCCACGGGAATTGATCAGGGGTCCGGGCTTCCTCTGGCGAGTGGCTTCTGCTCCGTGGCACTGATTGATGAAGCCCCTCTGTGCTGGTTAGAGGTGGCATCTTCATGGAAAGGGTGGCAGGCCCCATATGCTCATTGATACACGAATGCACACACTCAAAGTTGCGTGCCTGTGGCTGCGTGCTATGTCACGCTTAAAGACTAATCTTAGCACAGTGTGACAGAAAGTACACATAAACTTCTATCAAATGGAACCCAGAATCCTGTGAAGTCTGTCACAAAGTCTTGGATGTCTGCAGTGTCACATTTATATTTAACAGTTAAGCAGATGCTCCTATCTGAAGTGACTTACAAATTACAATACTACAACAAAAATTTATCATCTTAACGAGAATTCAGATTTTTTTTTTTTTTTTGTCATGTTTTCACATTATACTTTGCATCTATCTCTCTATGGCTTGGTATTGATACAGATTTCTTTATGCCATTATATTAACATTCTATTTCAGTTTACAACCTCTCTCATCCAATTTTGTGTTTTCTGTGAGGGGTAGGTTCAGGGATGGGGTTAGAGGTGGTCATTCTTACAAATTTCTACTAATTTGCATCCTCTTAAAAAAATTTTTTTTTCGCAAAACGTACAGATTCATTCGAGCCAGGTCGTATGAATTAGCAACCTCATTAAATGTGTATAATCTACTGTGTGATTGGTTGTCATTTTCTGATCCCCTCCATCTTCTATACTCTCTTTTATTTCCTGTCTCCCCTGGAGCACTGAAAAACACAAACACACTTCCAAAAGCTCATCGCATTTTGTGGTTTGGATGAGACCGTGCTGTAGAAGATGCTTTGCACCTTCTCCGCATTAGAGCCGTGTGGCTTGTGTCTTGCATCGAGAAATAAAGTATCTGGATCAAACCATGATGCCAGCTACAGGTTGAATTATTCACAAGATTTTTGAGATTACTGGCCTTTTTTAAGCTCACACGCACACACACAAACACCCCAAGGGAGCAGCAATTACAGGGTTCAGAGGTGGCATCATATGCACGGGCCAATCTGATTGCATTTCCATTCTAAGTGCACGGCTCGCTGCTTAAGAGTGTGAGACTTAAAGGCCTCATGAACGACATGTCACACGGCGGTCCACACTCATTACCATACTGCTATGTGCTCTTTCCGACTTTGGTAAACAACCCCAAAAGCGCCATGCACAGTCTCCACACTTTGCATAATTGTGCTTTAAAAGGCCTGGGATTCAGCTGACTATAACACACTGAACGAGTACTTGAGTGCAGCATTCTGTGAGTGAACGTTGAGGTACATTCATCTGATTTTCTGCATTAAAAGCTTTAAAGGAGTTACGGGCTCCACCGAGTTGCAGGAAATTGGCAACATTACAACAGAGGCTGGTACATGGTGGGGATCATATGAGGAGAGGTGTCTGAAAGAGCTCAGATACAAGAGGAAACTTAAGGTTTGCAACTCCATCGGGTGCAATTTCTCTCGGATGCGGGTCAAAGCGCAGAGCTGTACAAAAAAAGGTTCTTCAATTATTCTTTACTGAACTTGCTGTCTTGTTAAGAACAATTTTTCACAGTATGCTCTGAAAAGACCAGCATGGTAGGTCACAGGCTGGGTATTGTTACAGATTTCTGTATGCCATTAGATTATCATTCTTTCAATTTAGGTTATATTAGTTTTGACAGTTTTACATTTTTCTTCTCTATATTTCTATCCATCCATCCATCCAAATTCATTCACGTTTATTCAATTCTAATTTGTACACAACATTGCTTGAGTTGGCTATTTTGTTCTAATTAATTAAAAACATGATGAGACTTATTTAGATCAACCTTTTTATTTAGAATTTCGTTTTTATTGAATCAATCTATTCATCCATCCATCCATCCATCCATACATCCATCGCTTTTCTAGATAAATATGCATTCTAATTTAAACTGTAATTGAATCATAAAATAGAAAATTTATAATTGAGATGTAAAACAAATATAAAACAATGTTTACAAATTAAAATCCTCAGTTCAATCCTGAATGGTGCACATCACTGCTTGGGATTGCTATTTTGTTATTATTAGATTCAAAATATGTATAAAAAATTCTTCAGATCAACCTATTTGCTTCTGGGTAGCCTACTTTAAATGGTTTT